>NC_081185.1:4003901-4303901 GCF_029867415.1 Vicia villosa
AAATTTTAGAAATTGAATATGAAATACCGTGTTTTGGGAGAAGAGAAAGAAATTCCATAAATTGTATATGTTAGTCCACGTTTTTGTAGAAGAGAAAAAATTTCATAAATTGCATATGATAGTCCACGTTTTTGCAGAAGGGAAAGAAATTTCAGAAATTGCATATGATAGTCTACGTTTTTGGAGAAGGGAAACAAATGCCATAAATTGCATATTATAGTCCATGTTTTTGGAAAAGTGAAAGAAATTTCTGAAATTGCATATGATAGTCAACGTTTTTGTGAGAAAGTAAAGAAGTTTCAAAAATTGCATATAATAGACCACGTTTTTTAAGTAGGGTCGTAATTTCCAGAAATTGAATAAGATAGGGAACGTTTTTGGAGGAGAGAAAGAAATTCCATAAATTGCATATGATATTCCTTGTTTTTGTAGAAGAGAAGGAAATTTTAGAAATTGAATATGAAATACCATATTTTGGGAGAAGAGAAAGAAATTCCATAAATTGTATATGTTATCCACGTTTTTGGAGAAGAGAAAAAATTTCATATATTGCATATGATAGTCCACGTTTTTGCAGAAGGGAAAGAAATTTCAGAAATTGCATATGATAGTCTACGATTTTGGAGAAGGGAAATAAATGCCAAAAATTGCATATTATAGTCCACGTTTTTGGAGAAGAGGAAGAAATTTCAGAAATTACATATGATAGTCAACGTTTTTGAGAGAAAGTAAAGAAATTTCATAAATTGCATATGATAGATAACATTTTTTAAGTAGGTCCAGAGATTCCATAAATTGCATAAGATAGTCTACGTTTTTTGAGGAGAGAAAGAAATTCCATTTATTGCATTTGATATACCACGTATTTGTAGAAGAGAAAGAAATTTTAGAAATTGAATATGAAATACCAAGTTTTGGGAGAAGAGAAAGAAATTCCAAAAATTGTATATGTTAGTCCACGTTTATGTAGAAGAGAAAGAAATTTCATAAATTTCATATGATAGTCCACGTTTTTGCATAAGGGAAATAAGTTTCAGAAATTGCATATGATAGTCTACGTTTTTGGAGAAGGGAAACAAATGCTATAAATTGCATATTATAGTCCATGTTTTTGGAGAAGAGAAAGAAATTTCAGAAATTGCATATGATAGTAATCGTTTTTGTGAGAAAGTAAAGAAATTTCATAAATTGCATATGATAGATAACATTTTTTAAGTAGGTCCAGAGATTCCAGAAACTGCATAAGATAGTCTACGTTTTTTGAGGAGAGAAAGAAATTCCATAAATTGCATTTGATATACCACGTTTTTTTAGAAGAGAAAGAAATTTTAGAAATTGAATATGAAATACCATGTTTTGGGAGAAGAGAAAGAAAATCCACAAATTGTATATGTTAGTCCACGTTTTTGGAGAAGAGAAAGAATTTCATAAATTGCATATGATAGTCCACGTTTTTGCAGAAGGGAAAGAAATTTCAGAAATTGCATATGATAGTCAACGTTTTTGTGAGAAAGTAAAGAAGTTTCACAAATTGCATTTAATTGACCACGTTTTTTAAGTAGGGTCGTAATTTCCAGAAATTGAATAAGATAGGTAACGTTTTTAGAGGAGAGAAAGAAATTCCATAAATTGCATATGATATTCCTTGTTTTTGTAGAAGTGAGAAATTTTAGAAATTGAATATGAAATACCATGTTTTGGGAGAAGAGAAAGAAATTCAAGAAATTGTATATGTTAGTCCACGTTTTTGGAGAAGAGAAAGAAATTTCATAAACTGCATATGATAGTCCACGTTTTTGGAGAAGGGAAAGAAATTTCAGAAATTGCATATGATAGTCTACGTTTTTGGAGAAGGGAAACAAATATCAAAAATTGCATATTATAGTCCATGTTTTTGGAGAAGAGAAAGAAATTTCGGAAATTGCATATGATAGTCAACATTTTTGTTAGAAAGTAAAGAAATTTCATAAATTGCATATGATAGATAACATTTTTTAAATAGGTCCAGAGATTCCAGAAACTGCATAAGATAGTCTACGTTTTTGGAGGAGAGAAAGAAATTCCATAAATTGCATTTGATATACCACGTTTTTGTAGAAGAGAGAGAAATTGTAGAAATTGAATATGAAATACCATGTTTTAGGAGAAGAGAAAGAAATTCCAAAAATTGTATATGTTAGTCCACGTTTATGGAGAAAAAGAAAGAAATTTCATAAAATGCATATGATAGTTCACGTTTTCGCAAAAGGGAAAGAAATTTCAGAAATTGCATATGATAGTCTACGTTTTTGGAGAAGGGAAACAAATGCCATAAATTGCATATTATAGTCCATATTTTTGGAGAAGAGAAAGAAATTTCTGAAATTACATATGATAGTCAACATTTTTGTGAGAAAGTAAAGAAATTTCATAAATTGCATATGATAGATAATATTTTTTAAGTAGGTCCAGAGATTCCAGAAATTGCATAAGATAGTCTACGTTTTTGGAGGAGAGAAAGAAATTCCATAAATTGCTTTTGATATACCACGTTTTTGTAGAAGAGAAAGAAATTTTAGAAATTGAATATGAAATACCATGTTTTGGGAGAAGAGAAAGAAATTCCATAAATTGTATATGTTAGTCCATGTTTTTGGAGAAGAGAAAAAATTTCATAAATTGCATATGATAGTCCACATTTTTTCAGATGGGAAAGAAATTTCAGAAATTGCATATGATAGTCTACGTTTTTGGAGAAGGGAAACAAATGCCATAAATTGCATATTATAGTCCATGTTTTTGGAGAAGAGAAAGAAATTTCAGAAATTGCATATGATAGTAAACATTTTTGTGAGAAAGTAAAGAAATTTCATAAATTGCATATGATAGATAACATTTTTTAAGTAGGTCTAGAGATTCCAGAAACTGCATAAGATAGTCTACGTTTTTGGAGGAGAGAAAGAAATTCCATAAATTGCATTTGATATACCACATGTTTTCAGAAGAGAAAGAAATTTTAGAAATTGAATATGAAATACCATGTTTTGGGAGAAGAGGAAGAAATTCCATAAATTGTATATGTTAGTCCACGTTTTTGGAGAAGAGAAAAAATTTCATAAATTGCATATGATAGTCCACGTTTTTGCAGAAGGGAAAGAAATTTCAGAAATTGCATATGATAGTCTACGTTTTTGGAGAAGGGAAACAAATGCCATAAATTGCATATTATAGTCCATGTTTTTGGAAAAGTGAAAGAAATTTCAGAAATTGCATATGATAGTCAACGTTTTTGTGAGAAAGTAAAGAAGTTTCACAAATTGCATATAATAGACCACGTTTTTTAAGTAGGGTCGTAATTTCCAGAAATTGAATAAGATAGGGAACGTTTTTGGAGGAGAGAAAGAAATTCCATAAATTGCATATGATATTCCTTGTTTTTGTAGAAGAGAAAGAAATTTTAGAAATTGAATATGAAATACCATATTTTGGGAGAAGAGAAAGAAATTCCATAAATTGTATATGTTAGTCCACGTTTTTGGAGAAGAGAAAAAATTTCATATATTGCATATGATAGTCCACGTTTTTGCAGAAGGGAAAGAAATTTCAGAAATTGCATATGATAGTCTACGATTTTGGAGAAGGGAAATAAATGCCAAAAATTGCATATTATAGTCCACGTTTTTGGAGAAGAGGAAGAAATTTCAGAAATTACATATGATAGTCAACGTTTTTGAGAGAAAGTAAAGAAATTTCATAAATTGCATATGATAGATAACATTTTTTAAGTAGGTCCAGAGATTCCAGAAATTGCATAAGATAGTCTACGTTTTTTGAGGAGAGAAAGAAATTCCATTTATTGCATTTGATATACCACGTATTTGTAGAAGAGAAAGAAATTTTAGAAATTGAATATGAAATACCAAGTTTTGGGAGAAGAGAAAGAAATTCCAAAAATTGTATATGTTAGTCCACGTTTATGTAGAAGAGAAAGAAATTTCATAAATTTCATATGATAGTCCACGTTTTTGCATAAGGGAAAGAAGTTTCAGAAATTGCATATGATAGTCTACGTTTTTGGAGAAGGGAAACAAATGCTATAAATTGCATCTTATAGTCCATGTTTTTGGAGAAGAGAATGAAATTTCAGAAATTGCATATGATAGTAAACGTTTTTGTGAGAAAGTAAAGAAATTTCATAAATTGCATATGATAGATAACATTTTTTAAGTAGGTCCAGAGATTCCAGAAACTGCATAAGATAGTCTACGTTTTTGGAGGAGAGAAAGAAATTCCATAAATTGCTTTTGATATACCACGTTTTTTTAGAAGAGAAAGAAATTTTAGAAATTGAATATGAAATACCATGTTTTGGGAGAAGAGAAAGAAATTCCATAAATTGTATATGTTAGTCCACGTTTTTGGAGAAGAGAAAAAATTTCATAAATTGCATATGATAGTCCACGTTTTTGCAGAAGGGAAAGAAATTTCAGAAATTGCATATGATAGTCAACGTTTTTGTGAGAAATTAAAGAAGTTTCACAAATTGCATTTAATTGACCACGTTTTTTAAGTAGGGTCGTAATTTCCAGAAATTGAATAAGATAGGTAACGTTTTTAGAGGAGAGAAAGAAATTCCATAAATTGCATATGATATTCCTTGTTTTTGTAGAAGTGAGAAATTTTAGAAATTGAATATGAAATACCATGTTTTGGGAGAAGAGAAAGAAATTCAAGAAATTGTATATGTTAGTCCACGTTTTTGGAGAAGGGAAAGAAATTTCAGAAATTGCATATGATAGTCTACGTTTTTGGAGAAGGGAAACAAATATCAAAAATTGCATATTATAGTCCATGTTTTTGGAGAAGAGAAAGAAATTTCGGAAATTGCATATGATAGTCAACGTTTTTGTTAGAAAGTAAAGAAATTTCATAAATTGCATATGATAGATAACATTTTTTAAATAGGTCCAGAGATTCCAGAAACTGCATAAGATAGTCTACGTTTTTGGAGGAGAGAAAGAAATTCCATAAATTGCATTTGATATACCACGTTTTTGTAGAAGAGAGAGAAATTTTAGAAATTGAATATGAAATACCATGTTTTAGGAGAAGAGAAAGAAATTCCAAAAATTGTATATGTTAGTCCACGTTTATGGAGAAAAAGAAAGAAATTTCATAAAATGCATATGATAGTTCACGTTTTCGCAAAAGGGAAAGAAATTTCAGAAATTGCATATGATAGTCTACGTTTTTGGAGAAGGGAAACAAATGCCATAAATTGCATATTATAGTCCATATTTTTGGAGAAGAGAAAGAAATTTCTGAAATTACATATGATAGTCAACATTTTTGTGAGAAAGTAAAGAAATTTCATAAATTGCATATGATAGATAATATTTTTTAAGTAGGTCCAGAGATTCCAGAAATTGCATAAGATAGTCTACGTTTTTGGAGGAGAGAAAGAAATTCCATAAATTGCTTTTGATATACCACGTTTTTGTAGAAGAGAAAGAAATTTTAGAAATTGAATATGAAATACCATGTTTTGGGAGAAGAGAAAGAAATTCCATAAATTGTATATGTTAGTCCACGTTTTTGGAGAAGAGAACGAAATTTCATAAACTGCATATGATAGTCCACGTTTTTGGAGAAGGGAAAGAAATTTTAGAAATTGCATATGATAGTCTACGTTTTTGGAGAAGGGAAACTAATGCCATAAATTGCAAATTATAGTCCATGTTTTTGGAGAAGAGAAAGAAATTTCAGAAATTGCATATGATAGTAAACGTTTTTGTGAGAAAGTAAAGAAATTTCATAAATTGCATATGATAGATAACATTTTTTAAGTAGGTCCAGAGATTCCAGAAACTGCATAAGATAGTCTACGTTTTTGGAGGAGAGAAAGAAATTCCATAAATTGCATTTGATATACCACGTTTTTTTAGAAGAGAAAGAAATTTTAGAAATTGAATATGAAATACCGTGTTTTGGGAGAAGAGAAAGAAATTCCATTAATTGTATATGTTAGTCCACGTTTTTGGAGAAGAGAAAAAATTTCATAAATTGCATATGATAGTCCACGTTTTTGCAGAAGGGAAAGAAATTTCAGAAATTGCATATGATAGTCTACGTTTTTGGAGAAGGGAAACAAATGCCATAAATTGCATATTATAGTCCATGTTTTTGGAAAAGTGAAAGAAATTTCAGAAATTGCATATGATAGTCAACGTTTTTGTGAGAAAGTAAAGAAGTTTCACAAATTGCATATAATAGACCACGTTTTTTAAGTAGGGTCGTAATTTCCAGAAATTGAATAAGATAGGGAACGTTTTTGGAGGAGAGAAAGAAATTCCATAAATTGCATATGATATTCCTTGTTTTTGTAGAAGAGAAAGAAATTTTAGAAATTGAATATGAAATACCATATTTGGGGAGAAGAGAAAGAAATTCCATAAATTGTATATGTTAGTCCACGTTTTTGGAGAAGAGAAAAAATTTCATAAATTGCATATGATAGTCCACGTTTTTTCAGATGGGAAAGAAGTTTCAGAAATTGCATATGATAGTCTACGTTTTTGGAGAAGGGAAACAAATGCTATAAATTGCATATTATAGTCCATGTTTTTGGAGAAGAGAAAGAAATTTCAGAAATTGCATATGATAGTAAACGTTTTTGTGAGAAAGTAAAGAAATTTCATAAATTGCATATGATAGATAACATTTTTTAAGTAGGTCCAGAGATTCCAGAAACTGCATAAGATTGTCTACGTTTTTGGAGGAGAGAAAGAAATTCCATAAATTGCATTTGATATACCACGTTTTTTTAGAAGAGAAAGAAATTTTAGAAATTGAATATGAAATACCGTGTTTTGGGAGAAGAGAAAGAAATTCCATTAATTGTATATGTTAGTCCACGTTTTTGGAGAAGAGAAAAAATTTCATAAATTGCATATGATAGTCCACGTTTTTGCAGAAGGGAAAGAAATTTCAGAAATTGCATATGATAGTCTACGTTTTTGGAGAAGGGAAACAAATGCCATAAATTGCATATTATAGTCCATGTTTTTGGAAAAGTGAAAGAAATTTCAGAAATTGCATATGATAGTCAACGTTTTTGTGAGAAAGTAAAGAAGTTTCACAAATTGCATATAATAGACCACGTTTTTTAAGTAGGGTCGTAATTTCCAGAAATTGAATAAGATAGGGAACGTTTTTGGAGGAGAGAAAGAAATTCCATAAATTGCATATGATATTCCTTGTTTTTGTAGAAGAGAAAGAAATTTTAGAAATTGAATATGAAATACCATATTTTGGGAGAAGAGAAAGAAATTCCATAAATTGTATATGTTAGTCCACGTTTTTGGAGAAGAGAAAAAATTTCATATATTGCATATGATAGTCCACGTTTTTGCAGAAGGGAAAGAAATTTCAGAAATTGCATATGATAGTCTACGATTTTGGAGAAGGGAAATAAATGCCAAAAATTGCATATTATAGTCCACGTTTTTGGAGAAGAGGAAGAAATTTCAGAAATTACATATGATAGTCAACGTTTTTGAGAGAAAGTAAAGAAATTTCATAAATTGTATATGATAGATAACATTTTTTAAGTAGGTCCAGAGATTCCAGAAATTGCATAAGATAGTCTACGTTTTTTGAGGAGAGAAAGAAATTCCATTTATTGCATTTGATATACCACGTATTTGTAGAAGAGAAAGAAATTTTAGAAATTGAATATGAAATACCAAGTTTTGGGAGAAGAGAAAGAAATTCCAAAAATTGTATATGTTAGTCCACGTTTACGTAGAAGAGAAAGAAATTTCATAAATTTCATATGATAGTCCACGTTTTTGCATAAGGGAAAGAAATTTCAGAAATTGCATATGATAGTCTACGTTTTTGGAGAAGGGAAACAAATGCTATAAATTGCATATTATAGTCCATGTTTTTGGAGAAGAGAAAGAAATTTCAGAAATTGCATATGATAGTAAACGTTTTTGTGAGAAAGTAAAGAAATTTCATAAATTGCATATGATAGATAACATTTTTTAAGTAGGTCCAGAGATTCCAGAAACTGCATAAGATAGTCTACGTTTTTTGAGGAGAGAAAGAAATTCCATAAATTGCATTTGATATACCACGTTTTTTTAGAAGAGAAAGAAATTTTAGAAATTGAATATGAAATACCATGTTTTGGGAGAAGAGAAAGAAAATCCACAAATTGTATATGTTAGTCCACGTTTTTGGAGAAGAGAAAAAATTTCATAAATTGCATATGATAGTCCAGGTTTTTGCAGAAGGGAAAGAAATTTCAGAAATTGCATATGATAGTCAACGTTTTTGTGAGAAAGTAAAGAAGTTTCACAAATTGCATTTAATTGACCACGTTTTTTAAGTAGGGTCGTAATTTCCAGAAATTGAATAAGATAGGTAACGTTTTTAGAGGAGAGAAAGAAATTCCATAAATTGCATATGATATTCCTTGTTTTTGTAGAAGTGAGAAATTTTAGAAATTGAATATGAAATACCATGTTTTGGGAGAAGAAAAAGAAATTCAAGAAATTGTATATGTTAGTCCACGTTTTTGGAGAAGAGAAAGAAATTTCATAAACTGCATATGATAGTCCACGTTTTTGGAGAAGGGAAAGAAATTTCAGAAATTGCATATGATAGTCTACGTTTTTGGAGAAGGGAAACAAATATCAAAAATTGCATATTATAGTCCATGTTTTTGGAGAAGAGAAAGAAATTTCGGAAATTGCATATGATAGTCAACGTTTTTGTTAGAAAGTAAAGAAATTTCATAAATTGCATATGATAGATAACATTTTTTAAATAGGTCCAGAGATTCCAGAAACTGCATAAGATAGTCTACGTTTTTGGAGGAGAGAAAGAAATTCCATAAATTGCATATGATATTCCTTGTTTTTGTAGAAGAGAAAGAAATTTTAGAAATTGAATATGAAATACCATGTTTTGGGAGAAGAGAAAGAAATTTAAGAAATTGTATATGTTAGTCCACGTTTTTGGAGAAGAGAACGAAATTTCATAAACTGCATATGATAGTCCACGTTTTTGGAGAAGGGAAAGAAATTTTAGAAATTGCATATGATAGTCTACGTTTTTGGAGAAGGGAAACTAATGCCATAAATTGCATATTATAGTCCATGTTTTTGGAGAAGAGAAAGAAATTTCAGAAATTGCATATGATAGTAAACGTTTTTGTGAGAAAGTAAAGAAATTTCATAAATTGCATATGATAGATAACATTTTATAAGTAGGTCCAGAGATTCTAGAAACTGCATAAGATAGTCTACGTTTTTGGAGGAGAGAAAGAAATTCCATAAATTGCATTTGATATACCATGTTTTTGTAGAAGAGAAAGAAATTTTAGAAATTGAATATAAAATATCATATTTTGGGAGAAGAGAAAAAAATTCCAAAAATTGTATATGTTAGTCCACGTTTTTGGAGAAGAGAAAAAATTTCATATATTGCATATGATAGTCCACGTTTTTGCAGAAGGGAAAGAAATTTCATAAATTGCATATGATAGTCTACGATTTTGGAGAAGGGAAATAAATGCCAAAAATTGCATATTATAGTCCACGTTTTTGGAGAAGAGGAAGAAATTTCAGAAATTACATATGATAGTCAACGTTTTTGAGAGAAAGTAAAGAAATTTCATAAATTGTATATGATACATTTTTTAAGTAGGTCCAGAGATTCCAGAAATTGCATAAGATAGTCTACGTTTTTTGAGGAGAGAAAGAAATTCCATTTATTGCATTTGATATACCACGTATTTGTAGAAGAGAAAGAAATTTTAGAAATTGAATATGAAATACCAAGTTTTGGGAGAAGAGAAAGAAATTCCAAAAATTGTATATGTTAGTCCACGTTTACGTAGAAGAGAAAGAAATTTCATAAATTTCATATGATAGTCCACGTTTTTGCATAAGGGAAAGAAATTTCAGAAATTGCATATGATAGTCTACGTTTTTGGAGAAGGGAAACAAATGCTATAAATTGCATATTATACTCCATGTTTTTGGAGAAGAGAAAGAAATTTCAGAAATTGCATATGATAGTAAACGTTTTTGTGAGAAAGTAAAGAAATTTCATAAATTGCATATGATAGATAACATTTTTTAAGTAGGTCCAGAGATTCCAGAAACTGCATAAGATAGTCTACGTTTTTTGAGGAGAGAAAGAAATTCCATAAATTGCATTTGATATACCACGTTTTTTTAGAAGAGAAAGAAATTTTAGAAATTGAATATGAAATACCATGTTTTGGGAGAAGAGAAAGAAAATCCACAAATTGTATATGTTAGTCCACGTTTTTGGAGAAGAGAAAAAATTTCATAAATTGCATATGATAGTCCAGGTTTTTGCGGAAGGGAAAGAAATTTCAGAAATTGCATATGATAGTCAACGTTTTTGTGAGAAAGTAAAGAAGTTTCACAAATTGCATTTAATTGACCACGTTTTTTAAGTAGGGTCGTAATTTCCAGAAATTGAATAAGATAGGTAACGTTTTTAGAGGAGAGAAAGAAATTCCATAAATTGCATATGATATTCCTTGTTTTTGTAGAAGTGAGAAATTTTAGAAATTGAATATGAAATACCATGTTTTGGGAGAAGAAAAAGAAATTCAAGAAATTGTATATGTTAGTCCACGTTTTTGGAGAAGAGAAAGAAATTTCATAAACTGCATATGATAGTCCACGTTTTTGGAGAAGGGAAAGAAATTTCAGAAATTGCATATGATAGTCTACGTTTTTGGAGAAGGGAAACAAATATCAAAAATTGCATATTATAGTCCATGTTTTTGGAGAAGAGAAAGAAATTTCGGAAATTGCATATGATAGTCAACGTTTTTGTTAGAAAGTAAAGAAATTTCATAAATTGCATATGATAGATAACATTTTTTAAATAGGTCCAGAGATTCCAGAAACTGCATAAGATAGTCTACGTTTTTGGAGGAGAGAAAGAAATTCCATAAATTGCATATGATATTCCTTGTTTTTGTAGAAGAGAAAGAAATTTTAGAAATTGAATATGAAATACCATGTTTTGGGAGAAGAGAAAGAAATTTAAGAAATTGTATATGTTAGTCCACGTTTTTGGAGAAGAGAACGAAATTTCATAAACTGCTTATGATAGTCCACGTTTTTGGAGAAGGGAAAGAAATTTTAGAAATTGCATATGATAGTCTACGTTTTTGGAGAAGGGAAACTAATGCCATAAATTGCATATTATAGTCCATGTTTTTGGAGAAGAGAAAGAAATTTCAGAAATTGCATATGATAGTAAACGTTTTTGTGAGAAAGTAAAGAAATTTCATAAATTGCATATGATAGATAACATTTTTTAAGTAGGTCCAGAGATTCCAGAAACTGCATAAGATAGTCTACGTTTTTGGAGGAGAGAAAGAAATTCCATAAATTGCATTTGATATACCACGTTTTTGTAGAAGAGAAAGAAATTTTAGAAATTGAATATGAAATATCATATTTTGGGAGAAGAGAAAAAAATTCCAAAAATTGTATATGTTAGTCCACGTTTTTGGAGAAGAGAAAAAATTTCATATATTGCATATGATAGTCCACGTTTTTGCAGAAGGGAAAGAAATTTCATAAATTGCATATGATAGTCTACGATTTTGGAGAAGGGAAATAAATGCCAAAAATTGCATATTATAGTCCATGTTTTTGGAGAAGTGAAAGAAATTTCAGAAATTGCATATGATAGTCAACATTTTTGTGAGAAAGTAAAGAAGTTTCGAAAATTGCATATAATAGACCACGTTTTTTAAGTAGGGTTGTAATTTCCAGAAATTGAATAAGATAGGTAACGTTTTTGGAGGAGAGAAAGAAATTCCATAAATTGCATATGATATTCCTTGTTTTTGTAGAAGAGAAAGAAATTTTAGAAATTGAATATGAAATACCATGTTTTGGGAGAAGAGAAAGAAATTTAAGAAATTGTATATGTTAGTGCACGTTTTTGGAGAAGAGAACGAAATTTCATAAACTGCATATGATAGTCCACGTTTTTGGAGAAGGGAAAGAAATTTTAGAAATTGCATATGATAGTCTACGTTTTTGGAGAAGGGAAACTAATGCCATAAATTGCATATTATAGTCCATGTTTTTGGAGAAGAGAAAGAAATTTCAGAAATTGCATATGATAGTAAACGTTTTTGTGAGAAAGTAAAGAAATTTCATAAATTGCATATGATAGATAACATTTTTTAAGTAGGTCCAGAGATTCCAGAAACTGCATAAGATAGTCTACGTTTTTGGAGGAGAGAAAGAAATTCCATAAATTGCATTTGATATACCACGTTTTTGTAGAAGAGAAAGAAATTTTAGAAATTGAATATGAAATACCATATTTTGGGAGAAGAGAAAGAAATTCCATAAATTTTATATGTTAGTCCACGTTTTTGGAGAAGAGAAAAAATTTCATATATTGCATATGATAGTCCACGTTTTTGCAGAAGGGAAAGAATTTTCAGAAATTGCATATGATAGTCTACGATTTTGGAGAAGGGAAACAAATGCCAAAAATTGCATATTATAGTCCATGTTTTTGGAGAAGTGAAAGAAATTTCAGAAATTGCATATGATAGTCAACATTTTTGTGAGAAAGTAAAGAAGTTTCACAAATTGCATATAATAGACCACGTTTTTTAAGTAGGGTTGTAATTTTCAGAAATTGAATAAGATAGGTAACGTTTTTGGAGGAGAGAAAGAAATTCCATAAATTGCATATGATATTCCTTGTTTTTGTAGAAGAGAAAGAAATTTTAGAAATTGAATATGAAATACCATGTTTTGGGAGAAGAGAAAGAAATTTAAGAAATTGTATATGTTAGTGCACGTTTTTGGAGAAGAGAACGAAATTTCATAAACTGCATATGATAGTCCACGTTTTTGGAGAAGGGAAAGAAATTTTAGAAATTGCATATGATAGTCTACGTTTTTGGAGAAGGGAAACTAATGCCATAAATTGCATATTATAGTCCATGTTTTTGGAGAAGAGAAAGAAATTTCAGAAATTGCATATGATAGTAAACGTTTTTGTGAGAAAGTAAAGAAATTTCATAAATTGCATATGATAGATAACATTTTTTAAGTAGGTCCAGAGATTCCAGAAACTGCATAAGATAGTCTACGTTTTTGGAGGAGAGAAAGAAATTCCATAAATTGCATTTGATATACCACGTTTTTGTAGAAGAGAAAGAAATTTTAGAAATTGAATATGAAATACCATATTTTGGGAGAAGAGAAAGAAATTCCTTAAATTTTATATGTTAGTCCACGTTTTTGGAGAAGAGAAAAAATTTCATATATTGCATATGATAGTCCACGTTTTTGCAGAAGGGAAAGAAATTTCAGAAATTGCATATGATAGTCTACGATTTTGGAGAAGGGAAATAAATGCCAAAAATTGCATATTATAGTCCATGTTTTTGGAGAAGTGAAAGAAATTTCCGAAATTGCATATGATAGTCAACATTTTTGTGAGAAAGTAAAGAAGTTTCACAAATTGCATATAATAGACCACGTTTTTTAAGTAGGGTTGTAATTTCCAGAAATTGAATAAGATAGGTAACGTTTTTGGAGGAGAGAAAGAAATTCCATAAATTGCATATGATATTCCTTGTTTTTGTAGAAGAGAAAGAAATTTTTGAAATTGAATATGAAATACCATGTTTTGGGAGAAGAGAAAGAAATTTAAGAAATTGTATATGTTAGTCCACGTTTTTGGAGAAGAGAACGAAATTTCATAAACTGCATATGATAGTCCACGTTTTTGGAGAAGGGAAAGAAATTTTAGAAATTGCATATGATAGTCTACGTTTTTGGAGAAGGGAAACTAATGCCATAAATTGCATATTATAGTCCATGTTTTTGGAGAAGAGAAAGAAATTTCAGAAATTGCATATGATAGTAAACGTTTTTGTGAGAAAGTAAAGAAATTTCATAAATTGCATATGATAGATAACATTTTTTAAGTAGGTCCAGAGATTCCAGAAACTGCATAAGATAGTCTACGTTTTTGGAGGAGAGAAAGAAATTCCATAAATTGCATTTGATATACCACGTTTTTGTAGAAGAGAAAGAAATTTTAGAAATTGAATATGAAATACCATATTTTGGGAGAAGAGAAAGAAATTCCTTAAATTTTATATGTTAGTCCACGTTTTTGGAGAAGAGAAAAAATTTCATATATTGCATATGATAGTCCACGTTTTTGCAGAAGGGAAAGAAATTTCAGAAATTGCATATGATAGTCTACGATTTTGGAGAAGGGAAATAAATGCCAAAAATTGCATATTATAGTCCATGTTTTTGGAGAAGTGAAAGAAATTTCAGAAATTGCATATGATAGTCAACATTTTTGTGAGAAAGTAAAGAAGTTTCACAAATTGCATATAATAGACCACGTTTTTTAAGTAGGGTTGTAATTTCCAGAAATTGAATAAGATAGGTAACGTTTTTGGAGGAGAGAAAGAAATTCCATAAATTGCATATGATATTCCTTGTTTTTGTAGAAGAGAAAGAAATTTTTGAAATTGAATATGAAATACCATGTTTTGGGAGAAGAGAAAGAAATTTAAGAAATTGTATATGTTAGTCCACGTTTTTGGAGAAGAGAACGAAATTTCATAAACTGCATATGATAGTCCACGTTTTTGGAGAAGGGAAAGAAATTTTAGAAATTGCATATGATAGTCTACGTTTTTGGAGAAGGGAAACTAATGCCATAAATTGCATATTATAGTCCATGTTTTTGGAGAAGAGGAAGAAATTTCAGAAATTACATATGATAGTCAACGTTTTTGTGAGAAAGTAAAGAAATTTCATAAATTGCATATGATAGATAACATTTTTTAAGTAGGTCCAGAGATTCCAGAAATTGCATAAGATAGTCTACGTTTTTTGAGGAGAGAAAGAAATTCCATTTATTGCATTTGATATACCACGTATTTGTATAAGAGAAAGAAATTTTAGAAATTGAATATGAAATACCATGTTTTGGGAGAAGAGAAAGAAATTCCAAAAATTGTATATGTTAGTCCACGTTTATGTAGAAGAGAAAGAAATTTCATAAATTTCATATGATAGTCCACGTTTTTGCATAAGGGAAAGAAGTTTCAGAAATTGCATATGATAGTCTACGTTTTTGGAGAAGGGAAACAAATGCTATAAATTGCATATTATAGTCCATGTTTTTGGAGAAGAGAAAGAAATTTCAGAAATTGCATATGATAGTAAACGTTTTTGTGAGAAAGTAAAGAAATTTCATAAATTGCATATGATAGATAACATTTTTTAAGTAGGTCCAGAGATTCCAGAAACTGCATAAGATAGTCTACGTTTTTGGAGGAGAGAAAGAAATTCCATAAATTGCATTTGATATACCACGTTTTTTTAGAAGAGAAAGAAATTTTAGAAATTGAATATGAAATACCATGTTTTGGGAGAAGAGAAAGAAATTCCACAAATTTTATATGTTAGTCCAAGTTTTTGGAGCAGAGAAAAAATTTCATAAATTGCATATGATAGTCCACGTTTTTGCAGAAGGGAAAGAAATTTCAGAAATTGCATATGATAGTCAACGTTTTTGTGGGAAAGTAAAGAAGTTTCACAAATTGCATATAATAGACCACGTTTTTTATGTAGGGTCGTTATTTCCAGAAATTGAATAAGATAGGTAACGTTTTTGGAGGAGAGAAAGAAATTCCATAAATTGCATATGATATTCCTTGTTTTAGTAGAAGTGAGAAATTTTAGAAATTGAATATGAAATACCATGTTTTGGGAGAAGAGAAAGAAATTCAAGAAATTGTATATGTTAGTCCACGTTTTTGGAGAAGAGAAAGAAATTTCATAAACTGCATATGATAGTCCACGTTTTTGGAGAAGGGAAAGAAATTTCAGAAATTGCATATGATAGTCTACGTTTTTGGAGAAGGGAAACAAATATCAAAAATTGCATATTATAGTCCATGTTTTTGGAGAAGAGAAAGAAATTTCGGAAATTGCATATGATAGTAAACGTTTTTGTTAGAAAGTAAAGAAATTTCATAAATTGCATATGATAGATAACATTTTTTAAATAGGTCCAGAGATTCCAGAAATTGCATAAGATAGTCTACGTTTTTTGAGGAGAGAAAGAAATTCCATAAATTGCATTTGATATACCACGTTTTTGTAGAAGAGAAAGAAATTTTAGAAATTGAATATGAAATACCATGTTTTAGGAGAAGAGAAAGAAATTCCAAAAATTGTATATGTTAGTCCACGTTTATGGAGAAAAAGAAAGAAATTTCATAAAATGCATATGATAGTCCACGTTTTCTCAAAAGGGAAAGAAATTTCAGAAATTGCATATGATAGTCTACGTTTTTGGAGAAGGGAAACAAATGCCATAAATTGCATATTATAGTTCATGTTTTTGGAGAAGAGAAAGAAATTTCTGAAATTACATATGATAGTCAACATTTTTGTGAGAAAGTAAAGAAATTTCATAAATTGCATAAATTGCATATGATAGATAATATTTTTTCAGTAGGTCTAGAGATTCCAGAAATTGCATTAGATAGTCTACGTTTTTGGAGGAGAGAAAGAAATTCCATAAATTGCTTTTGATATACCACGTTTTTGTAGAAGAGAAAGAAATTTTAGAAATTGAATATGAAATACCATGTTTTGGGAGAAGAGAAAGAAATTCCATAAATTGTATATGTTAGTCCACGTTTTTGGAGAAGAGAAAAAATTTCATAAATTGCATATGATAGTCCACGTTTTTTCAGATGGGAAAGAAATTTCAGAAATTGCATATGATAGTCTACGTTTTTGGAGAAGGGAAACAAATGCCATAAATTGCATATCATAGTCCATGTTTTTGGAGAAGAGAAAGAAATTTCAGAAATTGAATATGATAGTTAACGTTTTTGTGAGAAAGTTAAGAAATTTCATTAATTGCATATGATAGATAACATATTTTAAGTAGGACCAGAGATTCCAGAAACTGCATTAGATAGTTTACGTTTTTGGAGGAGAGAAAGAAATTCCATAAATTGCATTTGATATACCGCGTTTTTGTAGAAGAGAAAGAAATTTTAGAATTTGAATATGAAATACCATGTTTTGGGAGAAGAGAAAGAAATTCCATAAATTTTATATGTTAGTCCACGTTTTTGGAGAAGAGAAAAAATTTCATAAATTGCATATGATAGTCCACGTTTTTGCAAAAGGGAAAGAAATTTCAGAAATTGCATATGATAGTCTACATTTTTGGGGAAGGGAAACAAATACCATAAATTGCATATAATAGTCCATGTTTTTGGAGAAGAGAAAGAAATTTCAGAAATTGCATATGATAGTCAACGTTTTTGTGAGAAAGTAAAGAAACTTCACGAATTGCATATAATAGACCATGTTTTTTGAGTTGGGTCGTAATTTCCAGAAATTGAATAAGATAGTTAACGTTTTTGGAGGTGAGAAAGAAGTTCCATAAATTGCAAATGATATTCCACGTTTTTGTAGAAGAGAGAGAAATTTTAGAAATTGAATATTAAATACCATGTTTTGGGAGAAGAAATAGAAATACAAGAAATTGTATATGTTAGTCCACGTTTTTGAAGAAGAGAAAGAAATTTCATAAATTGCATATGATAGTCCACGTTTTTAGAGAAGGGAAAGAAATTTCAGAAATTGCATATGATAGTCTACGTATTTGGAGAAGGGAAACAAATACCATAAACTGCATATTATAGTCCACGTTTTTGGAGAAGAGAAAGAAATTTTAAAAATTGCATATGATAGATAGTCAACAGTTTTGTGAGAAAGTAAAGAAATTTCATAAATTGCATATGATAGATAACATTTTTTAAGTAGGTCCAGAGATTCCAGAAATTGATAGTCTACGTTTTTGGAGGAGAGAAAGAAATTCCATAAATTGCATTTGATATACCACGTTTTTGAAGAAGAGAAAGAAATTTTAGAAAATGAATATGAAATACCATGTTTTGGGAGAAGAGAAAGAAATTCCATAAATTGTATATGTTAGTCCACGTTTTTGGAGAAGAGAAAAAATTTCATAAATTGCATATGATAGTCCACGTTTTTGCAGAAGGGAAAGAAATTTCAGAAATTGCATAAGATAGTCTAAATTTTTGGAGAAGGGAAACAAATACCATAAACTGCATATTATAGTCCACGTTTTTGGAGAAGAGAAAGAAATTTCAGAAAATGCATTTCATAGTCAACGGTTTTGTGAGAAAGTAAAGAAATTTCATAAATTGCATATGATAGATAACATTTTTTAAGTAGGTCCAGAGATTCCAAAAATTGATAGTCTACGTTTTTGGAGGAGAGAAAGAAATTCCATAAATTGCATTTGATATACCACGTTTTTGTAGAAGAGAAAAAATTTTAGAAATTGAATATGAAATACCATGTTTTGGGAGAAGAGAAAGAAATTCCATAAATTGTATATGTTAGTCCACGTTTTTGGAGAAGAGAAAAAATTTCATAAATTGCATATGATAGTCCACGTTTTTGCAAAAGGGAATGAAATTTCAGAAATTTCATATGATAGTCTACGTTTTTGGAGAAGGAAAACAAATACCATAATTTGCATATAATAGTCCATGTTTTTGGAGAAGAGAAAGAAATTTCAGAAATTGCATATGGTAGGCCACGTTTTATGAGTAAGGTCATAGTTTCCAGAAATTGAATAAGATATTTAACGTTTTTGGAGGAGAGAAAGAAATTTCATAAATTGCATATGATATTCCACGTTTTTGTAGAAGAAAAAGAAATTTTAGAAATTGAATATGAAATATCATGTTTTGGGAGAAGAGAAAGAAATTCCATAAATTGTATATGTTAGTCCACGTTTTTGGAGAAGAGAAAAAATTTCATAAATTGCATATGATAGTCCACGTTTTTTCAGAAGGGAAAGAAATTTCAGAAATTGCATATGTTAGTCTACGTTTTTGGAGAAGGGAAACAAATGCCATAAATTGCATATTATAGTCCATGTTTTTGGTGAAGAGAAAAAAATTCAATAAATTGCATATGGTAGTCCATGTTTTTGGAGAAGAAATTTTTTTTCTGAAATTGCATATGATTGTCCATGTTTTTTCAAAAATTACATATGATAGTCAACATTTTTGGAGAAGGGAAAGAAATTCCATAAATTGCATATGATAGTCTACGTTTTTTGAAATGGGAAACAAATACCATAAATTGCATATTATAGTCCACGTTTTTTTATAAGAGAAAAAAATTCCATAAATTGCATATGGTAGTCCATGTTTTTTTAGAAGAAAAATAAATTCCAAAAATTGCATATGATAGTCCACGTTTTTGTTAAAAGTAAAAAAATTTCAGTAATTGCATATGATAGAACAAGTTTTTTTAAGTAGGGTCAGAAATTTCATAAATTGCATATGATAGTCCACGTTTCGGAGAAGGGAAACAAATTTAAGTAATTGCATATGATAGTCCACGTTTTTTGAGGAGAGAAAGAAATTCCATATATTGCATCAATACCTCGTTTTTGGAGAAGAGAAAGAAATTCCAGAAATTGCATATGATAGTCCACGTTTTTAAATAAGAGTACGAAGTTTCAAAAATTGCATATTATAGTCCACGTTTTTTGAGAAGGGAAATAAATTCCAATAATTGCATAATATAGTCAACATTTTTGGAGGAGAGAAACAAATTCCCTGTGATATTCCATGTTTTTGTAGAAGAGAAAGAAATTCCAAAAGTTGCATATGTTACTCCCCAATTTTGGAGAAGAGAAAAAAATTCCATAAATTGCATATGATAGTCCCCGTTTTCCGAAAAGAGAAAGAAATTTTGGAAATTTAATATGATATACCATGTTTTTGGAGAAGAGAAAGAAATTCCATAAATTGCATATGTTAGTCCACATTTTTGGAAAAGAGAAAGAAATTTCATAAATTGCATATCATAGTCCACTTTTTTGGACAAGGGAAAGAAATTTCAAAAAATGCATATGATAGTCTACGTTTTTGGAGAAGGGAAAGAAATTTCAGAAATTGCATATGATAATCAACTTTTCTGGAGAGGAGAAACAAATTCCATAAATTGCATATGGTAGTCCACGTTTTTGAAGGAAAGTAAAGAAATTTCATTATTTGCATATGATAGAACATGTTTTTTAAGTTGCGTCAGAAATTCAATAAATTGCATATGATAGTCCACGTTTCTGAGAAGGGAAAGAAATTTATGTAATTGCATATGATAGTCCACGTTTTTGGAGGAGAGAAAGAAATTCCATATATTGCATCAATACCTCGTTTTTGGAGAAGAGAAAGAAAGTCCATAAATTGCATATGATAGTCCACGTTTTTTGAGAAGGGAAATAAATTCCAATAAATGCATATGATAGTCCACATTTGTGGAGAACAGAAAGGTATTTTTGAAATTGTATATGATAGTCCACGTTTTTGGAGAAGGGAAAGAAATTCCATAAAATGTATATTATAGTCCACGTTTTAGGAGAACAAAAAAAAATTTCATAAATTGCATATGGTAGTCCATGTTTTTGGAGAAGAGAAATAAATTCCAGAAACTGAATATGATAGTCCACGTTTTTGTGAGAAAGTAAAGAAATCTCAGAACTTGCATATGATAGATAACATTTTTTAAGTATGGCCAGAAATTCCAGAAATTGCATAAGATAGTCTACATTTTTGGAGGAGAGAAAGAAATTCCATAAATTGCATATGATATACCACGTTTTTGTATAAGAGAAAGAAATTTTAGAAATTGAATATGATATACCATGTTTTTGAAGAAGAGAAAGAAATTCAAGAAATTGCAAATGTTAGTCCACGATTTTGGAAAAGAGAAAGAAGTTCCATAAATTGCATATGATCGTTCACGTTTTTTGAGAATAGAAAGAAATTTCAGAAATTGCTTATGATAATCCATGTTTTTGGAGATGTGAAAGAAATACCATAAATTGCATATGATAGTCCACGTTTTTGGAGAAGAGAAAGAAATTTCAGAAATTGCATATGATAGTCCATGTTTTTGGAGAAGAGAAAAAATTCCATAAATTGCATATTGTAGTCCATGTTTTTGGAGAAGAGAAATAAATTCCAGAAATTGCATATGATAGTCCACATTTTTGTGAGAAAGTAAAGAAGTTTCAAAAATTTCATATGATAGAACACGTTTTTTAAGTAGGGTCTGAAATTCCATAAACTGCATATGAAATTCCAAGTTTTTCGAGAAGGGAAAGAAATTCCAGTAATTGCATAAGATAGTCAACATTTTTGGAGGAGAGAAAGAAATCATATATTGCATCAATGCCATATTTTTAGAGAAGAGAACAAAATTCCAAAAATTGCATATGATAGTCCACGTTTTTGAAGAAGAGAACGAAGTTTCAAAAATTGCATATAATAGTCCACTATTTTTGAAAAGGGAAATAAATTCTAGTAATTGCATATGATAGTCCGTGTTTATGGAGAAGAGAAAGGTATTTATTAAATTGCATATGATACTCCACGATTTTGGAGAAGGGAAAGAAATTCCATAAATTGCATATGATAGTCCATGTTTTAAGAGAACAGAAAAAAATTCCATAAATTGCATATGGTAGTCAATGTTTTTAGAGAAGAGAAATAAATTCCAAAAATTGCATATGATAGTCCACATTTTTGTGATAAAGTAAAGGAATTTCACAAATTGCATATAATAGACCACGTTTTTTAAGTAGGGTCAGAAGTTCCAGAAATTGCATAAGATAGTCTTCATTTTTGGAAGAGACAGAGAAATTCCATTAATTGCATTTGATATACCACGTTTTTGTAGAAGAGAAAGAAATTCCAAAATTGCATATGTTAGTCCACGTTTTTGGAGAAGAGAAAAAAATTCCATAAATTGCATATGATAGTCTACCTTTTTGGAAAAGAGAAAGAAATTTCAGAAATTGCATATGATAGTCAAAGTTTTTAGAGAAGTGAAAGAAATTCCATAAATTGCATATGGTAGTCAATGTTTTTGGAGAAGAGAAATAAATTCCAGATATTGCATATGATAGTCCACATTTTTGTGAGAAAGTAAAGAAATTTCAAAAATTGTATATGATAGACCACCTTTTTTAAGTAGGGTCGGAAAAGATACTAATAATTGAATCTCATAATATAAAGTCATGCTTAAAAGCATTAGACACCAAAGGTCAATCATCACATAATCTCAATACATAACAACATAAATGAGAGTATGACAAACATCTCTCAAAACAAACATGATTTCAAATGTTTCCCCGTGTTACATAACCAAAGCATGACTCACTACCTAGAATAAAGATAAGCAAAGAACTAGCTCCACAATTAATCCTTGCAAGCAAAGCACCACTACTCCTTGGTACTTGAGCTATGTCGTACGAAACATCATTTCAACAGATGAGTGAGAATTCATATCATTATATAAATATATAATAATAAATAATGCATAACAACATACATCAATAAAATTCATCACACTTTACACATTCATGTATTCAATACTTTTTAATTACAATTAACATGTTCACATGTACAACATAGCTGGACAATTCAAGATACCAAAGTAATTCATCACAATTACCACCAATATATCATTGTTGAATCAGGCATAGCGGCAAACAACAAAAGATTTGGAAATATTACCCCGGGATTTATCGTGTCCAAAGAGATGGTGAGAATGCAATTCAACAATTTATATGGTTTCAAACTCGTGTTTGAATGAACAAAAGTGTAAAAACAAAAAAGTAAATATTAACACAAAAGAATTCATTCTTCAGAAAGAGAAGATTTATCAAACATTGCATATAATCTACTTCTCACAAACTAAATTTATCGACCAGTGATACTCAACCTATGATACTCGCCTATCTCATCATGTATCTCTCACATCAGTGTCCATCTCTAGAGCACCTACAAGATCAACTCACAACCAAGGTTATCTCTAACGCAAAGTCGCGAGAACATTCGTATTCTCGCATTGGCAATCTCTCGCGCGCCGCTCAAACACAGAAGCATTAAGTACAGATACCCACAATGAATGTTAGCTCTAAATCTATCTCTAGAGTTCAAGAACTAACACATAATCATCCTAGATAAGGATTCAAGAAGTTCATCTCTTAAGCAACCTAAATCCCGAGCACTGAGCAAAAATCTAAGACAACAATCAACACAGATTTGTAAAGAAGTTTTATATAACGCCATAGGCGACAAATATACATGAGTTCAAAGTAAATACATACACAAAACCCAAATATAAGAGAAAACACAAAGAGGAAGAGAAATGAACCAAAAATCTCCTGGTTTGTCAGCTCCGTTCGACAATCAATCCACCTCCAATCATCCAAATGCAAGCTCCATAGTTAATTTCTAACCTAATCTAACCAAAAAATGAGAGTTTATTAATTGGGAACAAATACCCCAAAACATAACCTAAAAAATGTGATTTTTTCCCCTTTTAACGAGCTGCCGTCCCCGGAAATCTCGCTTAGCGAGCCTATCTCGCTAAGCGGTAGCAGAAAAAAACCAAATTTTGTTTTCGCCATAACTTGAGAACCGTAACTCCGAATTACGCCCGCTTCTAATCTTTGAAAAGCTTATTCAATGCTCTATCTAACAATGACTAAATGTCAACCAAATTGATGATTTTTATCATCTTTATTTTGAGCTTTATTCTTTGATGAATTGATAAAATTTGCATTCTTGAAGCTTAGCCTTTGGCCTTTATTACTCAATGCTCCAAATTTGCATGAATACCTGCAAAATGAATGGAAATCTATTAATCGGTACACAAATGAATAAAAAATATAAGTATGCACATATTTACACAAAAGTTGGGGTTTTATTATAAAAAACGAAATGAATAGAATCAATAAGTGCCACAGTTATAGACTCAAAATAACGACATTTTGGCACTTATCAATCATTCACACAAATGTCACATAAGCACACTAAAATACATTTCACATTGACACATGTGACTCTAATGTGACTCTATGATATATGCATGTGGTACCAATTGTTATCCTTAGCGGTATCACCGCATCCATCTCCAAGACAGATAACCACCAAAAATAACTCCGTCCCCTAAGCTTCAAACTCATCTCCAAAGTTTGGGACAATTCACTAGTTTCCACGAAACTAACGAACATTGCCTCTTCACACCAAATGATGCATGTGCAAATACTAACAATTGTATGCAATTAAGACCATCTCCAAATCTTAATTATACAAGCATATATCACACCATTCATCACATATGAATTACCACACCATTTGCACAAACATACATATATCATGTCATCATTCAAATATGAAACACATTCATTGCACTCACGAAATCAACTCATCACAATTAACATATAGCAAACAAAGCTCAACAATGTTAATCTCAACTAGGGGTGGAAATAGGTCAGGCCGATAATAGGGGCCTACAGGCTAGCCTATACGGGCTCAGGCTAGACCACGCACTTTTTTAAATAGAAAAGGCCTAAGCTTTTTTATAAGTCTATTTAGTTAAAAAGGCTAGGCCTCAGGCCCTTAAAAAAAACCTTTTAAGCCTATCAGGCCGGTCTATTTAAATAAATATGAATAATTTTTTATTATCATTATGTTATGTTTTGTACTTTGAATTAAATTACATAAATAAAACTTGGTTATTTTGAATAACTTGTGAAAATAAAATGAAAACACCTGATGAACATTGTTTTCGTAAGTTCTTTTAAACAAATAGTCTCCTAGAACTTATGCTAATAGGTAAGCTAAAATAAGTAAATGCAAAAAAAAAAATAGTTTCTTGGTCTTTTAGTTAGTTAGTCTATTTAAACATTATTTTAATTTCTTATTTACATATATCTAAAACAAATAGTCTTTTATGTAGGCTAACAGGTTAACCAGGCCTTCGAAAAGGCCAGGCTCAGACATAAAAATAAGCCTACGATAGGCTACAGGGCTAGCTTGGGCTTCGATTTTTTTGACATTTCAGACTTAGGCTTGACAAATCCTAGCTCGGCCCAGCCTATTTCGACCCTTAATCTCAACCAATTGCAATTAAAAACATACATATACACAACATTCAAGTGTTACGTTCATACAAAGAATTGCCTCAAAAATCATCCAAACATATTTAGAAAATTTCAAAAAATTCATGACAATTCATGGTAAACCAATAGCATACAAGATCCATTCCAGTTCATGAAAATATAAAATTTCACATTCCAGACCGTGCTAAGCCCGTTCATGAAAAACCAGAAAAATTCTGCTGCGGAACAAATTTTGTTTTCCACGATTTTCATCCACAAAACACACCCAAACAACCATAGTTCATGAAATAAAAGCATAATAACATGTGTTCATCATATAACATCAATTACTAACATAAAAACATGATTCAAGCATCAATTTCATGGATTCAAATCAAAACCTAAGCATACAAAACTTAGAATTTGAAGTCCCAAATCCTAACACATGTTACTACCTATTACATACATCATATATCCCATAATCAAATGAAAACCTACCATTACCTTAGATGAAGTTTTCTTTCTAGGGTTGCCTCTTCTCTTCTTTCTTTTCTTTTCCTCTTTTCTTCACTTCTCTTTCTAATTTCTTATTTCTCTTGTTTTCTTAAAACCCTTACTACATAATTCTCTTAATGGGCTTACTAATACATACTTTCACCTTTACTCTTCCTAATATTAATATTAGGCCCAATTACTCATTATATTATTTCATATCTAATAACCCAACACATATAACATATATGTTCACAAAATCACACAATTAGTTAATTGCTATAACATATAATAATTAATAAAATAAATAATTAATAAAATAACTAGTAAATAAAATCGGGGTGTTACAGACCCTATGTAGGTTAGTCATGAGTCACTATGACAAAATAATTAAAAGCCGTATTTAATCCCGTTTTAATTGTGGCAAAGATTTATGAGGCCATATATAGTTACAGTTTAACCGTAAAAATTTTGAGGCCCTGGACGGTAGCCCGTCTTGCAAGTTCTCAAAGACGACCCTATTTAGAGTATAGAATCATAAGGTCAATGTTTTTTAATTCTTCTTTAATATTTAAATTTATTTAAAATCTATAATTCCCTTATATTTAAAAAATACATTTAGATATTCAAATATTCAATAATTTTATTAAAAAAACATTTAAAATTAAAAATAAATCCTACAAACTAAACCAAAAATCTTGGTTTTCCAACTAACCCGGCAAAAACAGTTATAATTGAAAACCGCCGCAAACCATCACATCAAAAACTCCCTTATTTGTTACCCAAAATTCCCTCTTTTTCCAATCGTCATTGCCACTCAAAGTCACTAATAAAAATCAAAACTTCACAAAGAGAAGACGACAAAATCAAGAATTCATAACAATGGTTAATCTTCATATGTAGAATCAAGAAGAACAACACATTTTGATCCCAAATTCTCTAATCACTCATCATCACAACCAAGAAGAAAACAACGATCTTTTCTTAGTGCTTTGTCTCAACAACTCTTCCACCTCAACTCAGCATCATAAAAACTCCACCATTCACCTATATCATCTTCAACTGTCAAACAAAACGCCAAGAAACAATCTCATGTGGTTGAATAGGACAAAGTCTTAATATAAAAGTATATGTTAGTGCACAAGATACTTTAGTGAGGAGAGAGAGGGGAAAATAAGGATTGATATTATCGACTTTTACATGCTAAATTACGTAAAAATTCAATATCAATTTGTGAGGCAAAGAAAAGTAGCAACCAACATAAATGGTCTACAACAATAATAATCCGTACATAGATAATATAACAGAATAAGGCGAGAAAAAGACGAAGGTTTATTTACCCAGTTCGATCAAACGATCTACTCTGGGGGACAGAGTAGCTCTCCAATTCACTATACTCAGAAAGTTGTTACAAAAGATTACTAATGAGTTACAAGAAAATAGTCTTCATAGTTCCCAAAGAACAAACCTTATTTTCTACCCAAATGTTTCCCAACCTCTCCAACTCTCAATATAAGAATCACCCAAACCCAAGATGTTTAGAAGTATTTCCCAATCCCTTTAAATAACTCCAAAGGTTTCCCAAAAACCTTTGCCTTTCTAAGTTTTCCCTTGGAATTCCCTAAACCCTTATTCTCCATTGTTGTTGTAAACTTAAAGATTGTCACACTATAATAATAGAAGAGATACATATTTATAATACCAAAATCTAACAAATCCATACCAAATCCCAAAAATATCTCCTTAATTGTTAGAATAAAATATATTTTTATAATCTTATAATATCTCTCAAATATTATAAATATCTTATAATACATCTTAGACTATTATAAATATATATCTTATAATATCTTTTAGACTATTATAAATATCTTTTATAATATCTTTTAGAATATTATAAATATCTTATAATATCTTTTTATATTAACTTATATGATCTCCAAATTAATATAAAATATTCTAACATTAATGAATGGATCAATGAACCGAACGAACCTAACCTGATACCATAAATCGCTCGAACCAGATTACTTTTCGGTTTTCTGAAGTCTAGACAATCTCGAAATATTTTTCATTTCTCTTCGTCAACAAAGGTTTTAAGGCATATTCCACCAGTCTCCACCTTGACTTTAAACCGTGTTGATACCAATTTAACAATCATCAACATTGCTGTTGTCTACCAAGTTGAAACTCTAATCAATAACCTTGATCAAATTCAAAAAACCCTTGAATCTTGATCTTGCCACTTGCATCCACTTGTTTCCAAATATCCTTTTATTTTATGTAATTTAACAAGCCTACAAGTATGATTTTTCAACCATCTTTGACTCCACCTATTTTCAAATGCCTCCCTAAAGGTTTTTCTTCTTTTATTTTGCAGTTCTTCAGCCAAATTAAAAACATAATATACAAGGCTAGCATAACCGTCCCTTTGAGATGCTACAATAACCCTTCTTACCTTATCATGAGTCAAATAATAATCAGAGATCTCTGTAACTGTTTCCTCACTACTACTAGTATCCATAGTAGGAAACTGCACCTCAAACGGAGTTTTCTCCATTATACTTTCTACTAGGTTTCTCCCTTGGTTTTCACTATTCTCCCTCTGAAGAATTTCTCTACTAATCAAGTAAGTTATTTTAACCTCAACTATTCCCCAAAAACTCAATAACAACTCAGCAGTAACATGCATTTTTATTCCTCTATTTCTGCAAAATTCATTATACTCCTCTGAAACTTTCTCAAGACATTCATAGTTCCTTAAACCCAAATCCCATAGTTCTTCCTTGTCATGAAAGCCTCCACTAGTTAATGATTAATGAATAACAACATTTGAACCTTCTAAAATATATAGACCACATATTTTAGACCCTTTAGCAATAATCAATTCATCACACGAAATCTCCCACACTCCATGTTCAACTCTAGTACAATAGCCTAGATCATCAAACATACTTATCGATAACAAATTTCGCTTGAGTTCTGGAACATACCTCACATTATGAATAAGAAGCTAATAATCATCAAACATTTTAAGTCTGACCGTACCAATACCTTGAACCTTGCAAGCCTTATTATCACCAAGGCGAACACCTCCACCTTGCACCATCTTCAAAGTTTCAAAGTATTCTATTATTGGACACATGTGATAAGAGCAACCTGAGTCAATGACCCAACTATCTTCAGTTTCAAAACTCGATACTACTAGTACATCAGCATCCTCATAACTTTCCTCGCCCAAGGCAACAACAGCTTGAACAAAATCTCCATTAATCTTTCTCTCAGGACAATCTCTTTTAAAGTGACCAATTTTATGACAATTAAAATATTTTACCTTTCACTTGTCGGACCTCTTTGATTTGGACATCCCTTTAAACGCACCTCCTCCTCTTGACACATTTAAGCCTTCACCACTATCTTCAATCTTCAAATATTTCAACTTTGAAAATTCTTTGGATTTCACTGTAATATCCTAATTTTATTCCAAAAGATTTAATAATAGGAAATTGATTTAGTTTAGATGTAACTAAATGGCACTATGGTAAATAAGGAATAGTTGAGGGGTGTTTTGGTCTATGCACCTAATAACTAAGGCTTAAGGGATTGTTTGGCTATAGACTCATTTGACTTTGTGAACCAAAACAGAATTTTGGAGAGTAGAAAAAGAGGAAAATGTGAAACAAGGAGAGAGGAAGAAGAGAACCCATTGCCAACTTCATCATCAACCTTGCATGCATTCTTGATCCAACAATCTTCACATCTTCTTCTGATTTCCGTAGCTCCTACTGCTGTTCTTCAAGGTGAGTCTCATAGATAGAGACCTTGGGGCATTCTATTGGGTTTATGACATGTTTGGGGTTAAGGGTTTTTGAGAATAAATGTTCAATGATTCTACAAATGCATGTTTAACCCTCCATTCTGATAATAATGAGTATATGCATGTTTACTATAGCTTATTATTTGATCATCAATGGCTGCATGTAGAAATTTGGGGCTTGGGGACCTCAAATGCGTTTCTGCATTTTGCTGATTTTGCAGAGTTCGCTGTAGCGAATGATTCGCTGTAGCGAATTGTGTAGCGAATAAACCTGGGAGCTGAATTGATTTATTCGCTGTAGCGAACTTTCATTCGCTGTAGCGAATCGGGGCTTCGCTGGGAGTTCGCTGTAGCGAACGGACCTGGAATTGAGAAAGTTTGCTTCTGTTTGAGTTCGCTGTAGCGAACTAGTCTGATGCAGAATTGATATTTCTCCCATTTGAGTGCAGTTTCGTTTCGTATCGGAATCGAAGGCCTCTTATGACTTGTATGGCATTCTAATATGTGTTTTAATTATATAAGACCATGATATGACTGAAATCCCTTGGATATGCTTGTATGTTGTGAAATACAAATTGTGTGGATTATATCGTGGCATTATTATTTTTGATTTCGTTTGTTCCGGTTGAACATTCGAATGTGATTGCCTGTGTGATGGCTTATACCGTGCTGTGTGATCTCGGTGATGTGTGTATGCTTGAATCGGAGTAAGCTTAAGTGGTAAGTCCTGTTTATGGACTTAGTTCCATCATTACCGTTGCGATGTGCTTGTGAGGGCCTACGGGGCGTATCCCACTCGACGTTAACTCATCTGCGTTTTCGATATGTTTTGCACACCTGAGCTACCATTGCGATATGCTTATGAGGACCTACGGGGCGTATCCCACTCGACGTTAACATATCGGCGTGCTTGGTATGGTGGAGAAGTAATGCCATGTAGGTAATATTACTTCCGATTCACCTCTAGTGATGCTACGTAGGCAAGATCACTAGGCTTTCGCCCGGTGGGCTCGTATTGTCAAGATGGCGTATTTGCACTCAATGTTAACTTATCTGCGTATGGACAATGATGGGGTCGGACGCCAATTAGGCAATGTCACGGCTGTAACTCATCTCGGATGAATTCCATTTAGGAGAAGTATCCGATTAGTCTTGCGATGTGCTTGTGCAAGTCTCTTGATGCGATGTATGGGTGTAACTCACCGAGGGTGTGGTTTGGCAGCCTAGGTAGACAGGCAGATTCTACTCCTAGATTCCTCGTACATGGGTACGGGTCTGCATACTTGTTTGTGATGGCGTTGAGCCGGTTGTTGTTGATGCCTCTTTGGATAGTTATGGGACTTCCATTGATGGTGTACCTTTGTTTGTACTTGTACCTAGCCGTGAGGTAACCCGGATTCTCGGTGGATCCGTTGATTGCATGTTCCCTGTAGGACTGAGTGAACCCGTAAGATAGGGAGACTCACTGAGATTTAGTAATCTCACCCCATTACAATTATTCTTTTATAGGTGGTTCGAGGCAGGATCGTGGAAAGGGTAAGATGGCTTAGCTTCGAGATGGTGTTTCTTGGCGTTATGTTCTTTTGTAGTTCATGATCTTTTGTACTATTATCTTTTGCATTCCGGATATGTATTAGTATTTGTTGGGAACCTATATATTTGGCCATGACAGTTTGGGCTTTTGTACTCGTACCTATACATTATCTATTCCGCTGCTTATGTTTATGATTTTTCGAGTACCATTTTAATGCCATATACGTATATCCTAGGCAATGTATGTAAGGGGTGTTACATTCACCGTCGTCTGGACTTCATCCAAAGTAATAATACCTTCCTTACCATAAAGAACGACATCCTTAAAGTGCTCAAAGGATATGGGTAATGAACTCAACAGGAGAAAATCCTTGTCCTCATCATCAATCTTCACTTCAATATTCTCAAGATCATCGATAATCTTGTGAAATTCTGTAAGTTGTTCAACTATGGATTTGTACTTCACCATTCGAAATGAATAGAGTTGTTGTTTCAAACACAAATTGTGAGCCAAAGACTTAGTCATATACAATGATTCAAGTTTTTCCCACATAGCAACCGCAGTTTGCCCCCTGGAGACTTCTCTTAGAACTTTATCTCCGAGGCACAAGATAATGGCACTCCTGGCCTTATCCACCATATTGGTCTTCTGTACCTGTGTAAGCCCTGTAGGCATCAATTCTTTACTCTTCAAAGCATCGATACACTTCTCTTGAATTAAAATTTCTTGCATCTTAATTTTCCATAACCCGAAGTCATTATTTTCGGAAAATTTCTCGATCTCCCATCTAACCATGGTGCTCACTTGTAAACAATACATCTTTGCTCCATGCTCACCACACCACTTGTTGTGAATCTTGTTGTTAATTACGACAAAATTCAATATCAATTTGTGAGGCAAAGAAAGTAGCAACCAACATAAATGGTCTACAACAATAATAATTCGTACACAGATAATATAACAGAATAAGGCGAGAAAAAGATGAAGGTTTGTTTACCCAGTTTGATCAAACAATCTACTCCGGGGGAGAGAGCAGCTCTTCAATTCACTATACTCAGAAAATTGTTACAAGAGATTACAAATGAGTTACAACAAAATATTCTTCACGGTTCCCAAATAACAAACCCTATTTTCTACCCAAATGTTTCCCAACCTCTCCAACTCTCAATATAATAATCACCCAAACCCAAGATGTTTAGAAGTATTTCCCAATCCCCTTAGATAACTCCAAAGGCTTCCCAAAAACCTTTGTCTTTCTAAGTTTTCCTTGTAATTCCCTAAACCCTTATTCCCCCTTGTAGATGTAAACTCTAAGATTGTCGCACTATAATAATTGAAGAGATACATATTTATAATAGCCAAAATACAACAAATCCATACCAAATCCCAAAAATATCTCCATAATTGTTAGAATAAAATATATTATTATAATCTTATAATATCTCTCAAATATTATAAATATCTTATAGTATCTCTTAGACTATTATAAATATATATCTTATAATAACTTTTAGACTATTAGAAATATATCTTATAATATCTTTTAGAATATTATAAATATCTTATAATATCTTTTTATATTAACTTATATGATATCCAAAATAATATAAAATATTCTAACATTAATGAATGGATCAATGAACCGAACCGACCGAACCTGATACCATAAATCGCTCGAACTAGATTATTTTTTGGTTTTCTGAATTCTAGACAATTTCGAAATATGTTTTTTTCTCTTTGTCAACCAAGTTTTTAAGGCATATTTAAACAATCTCCACCTTGACTTTAAACCGTGTTGATACCAATTTAACAATCATCAACATTGCTGCTCTCTACCAAGTTAAAACTCTAATCAATAACCTTGATCAAATTCAAACAACCCTTGAATCTTTATCTTTCCACTTGCATCCACTTGTTTCCTAATACCCTTTTGTTCTGATGTAATTTAACAAGCCTTGAAGTATGATTTTTCAACCATCTTTGACTCCACCTGTTTTCAAATGTCTCCCCGAAGGTTTTTCTTCTTATTTTGCAGTCCTTTAGCCACATTAAAAACATAATATCCAAGGCTAGCATATCCGTCCCTTTGAGATGCTACAATAACCCTCTTTAACTTATCATGAGTCAAATAATAATCAGAGATCTATGTAACTGTTCCCTCACTACTACTAGTATCCATAGTAGGAAACTCCACCTCAACTTGAGTTTTCTCCGTTATACTTTCTACCAGGTTTCTCCCTTGGTTTTCACTATTCTCCCTCTGAAGAATTTCTCTATCAACCAAGTAAGCTATTTTAACCTCAACTCTTCCCCAAAAACCCAATAACAACTGAGCGGTAACATGCATTTTTATTCCTTGATTTCTGCAAAATTCATTATACTCCTCTGAAACTTTCTCAAGACATTCATAATGCCTTAATTATATTCCAACAAAGGTTACTTTTCGGTTTTCTGAATTCTTGACAATCTCGAAATATGTTTTCTTTCTCAGTCAACAAAGATTTTAAGGCATATTCCAACAATATATATATATATATATATATATATATATATATATATATATATATATATATATATATATATATATATATATATATATATATATGTACACACACAAACACACACACACACAAATGTATGGCTTGAACACTAAGTAACTAAAACCCTAATTAACTTGAGCTTGGGCTTTGAATACTTAACATGAATTATATCACAACATACCCCTTATAATTCATGTTGTCGAAGATACGCTAATCATAGTTGATCTGAACTATTTCTAATTTCTTTCTCAAATTTAAGAATTTTTCGATCTTCAATCCTTTCATAAAATTATATCGGCCAACTGTGCTTCATTTGAGTAATGTCTTACTTCAACAAGCATATCAAAAAAAGCCAGCTCGTCACTTGACTTAGTTTGAAAAGAACCATTAATAAGTGTAGTACACAACCGTTCAATTGCATACTCAATGGTTTGCACATAATGATGAATTTCATACTCCAAAGCTGGCGATTGTTGACATGTATAAATTATGGAGATGAAAGTGACCATATTTGGCTTGATTCTTTCTTCTATCATTTCAATAAGCAACATAATAAAATACTTTACTAAACCATTTGTTGCATAGTGCATCTATAATTTCACTATAAAACACAACATCGACTTCCAATCGCGACATCGTGAATTCTCGATAAATATTCATTGCTGCCTCGAACAATTCCCATTTTGTATACACGTTGAACATTGTATAGTAAGTTAGTGGATTTGGATATATGTTTTGCGACTTCATTAATTCAAATAGTCTTTTAACTTCAACATACATGTCATGCCATCCCCACCTAGACAACAGAGCATTGTATGTTACAACTTCTGTTTTGACGAGGCTATCAATAAGTGCAAGGAGATGGATATATCTGGAATTGAAACAGAAGTTGTAACATACGATGCTCTGGTGTCCGGGTACGATAGGCCTTGCATGTATTCTTAAGTTAGAAAACAATTTGAAGAAATGAAGGCGCGAAAGATATATCCAAATACACTAACTTAATTACTTTACAATGATCGACGTGTACATGAAAGGAAAAATGTTACAAGAAGTCTAATTAATGCTTATCGAGAATTCAAGATGTTACGATCGAAAGTTGATGTTTTTTTTTATAAGTAAATCATATTTGCAATATTCAAAAATGGTTTAGTGGAGTATTCTATTATGTTGCTTATTGCAATGATAGAGCAAAGAATGGAGCCAAATATGCACACTTTCAACTCCATAATTGATGCATGTCAACAATTGCCAACTTTGAAGTAAAATATTAAAAGTAATTCGCAAACCATTTAGTATTCAATTAAGACATCATCAATAGACACGATATCATCACCTGCATTGTAGAGACGACAAAGCGCTTCGTCTGCATTCAAGAATGTTTTTTCGCCGCGAACCGTGTTGTCCTACTGCCAGAGAACTTGGAGGTCAGCTTCAATTGTCTGTCATCCAAAAAAGAACCCAATGTAGAGAAATTCCCAGCTCTGCCACTTCACTCCCACTACTACCAAGAGCAACATCATTTTCACATAGTTCATCTAGAACCGTGTTGACCATGATGACTATTCATGTTATATATACTTCGGTGAAGTAACTAATGATTTTGTTCGCACATCACTAACACACTGCACAACAATATATATTCTTTGGTAATTGGTGAGATGGAAATCAAACCTTGGTTATCTCGTTTCCATAGTTTTCACGGTTTCCAATCTAGTTTGGAATTTATCTTTGAAAACAAGAAAGATTTGAAATGGATGAAATCAAAGAACGAATGAATGAAGATCTGAATGTGAATGGAAGTGACAGAGTTTTGAGATGAAGAATAAGAAGAACTGAACAAGTGTTATAAGGTGTAACATACTAATGTTTAATTAATAGTACATCAATTACTTAGATAATTATTAATAATGTGGAAAGTGAAGAGGAATTAAAGGAAAGTGGTTATGAAAACGTGTAACAAACAAAAAATCCAATTAAGATTTTTTTTTTAAATATTTATATATCTATAATATTAGAGTTTTTTTTTAATATATTTGGAAATGTAGTTGTATATTTGTAGAATATTTTTATTATCTAAATTTGGAATCAAATGTATCCATCAATGTATCATTTCCATAAACATGTATTTTTTTTAAATCAGGTAAAATATTTTTATTTTATTTTTTATATTTTATAAATTAGGTATAATATATTTTTAGGGTAAATCAAGTATTAATAATATATTTTTATCATATTCCATTAAAGAACACTTTATCTAAGTAAGGTATAATAATCTTTTTTAGGGAATATTTTTTTAAAATGTTAATTGTTTAAAAATTCAAATATATTAAAAATTGAATTGTTTCCTATTAAAGGTTTTTCTCTTATTTGATATGAATTTAATAGTATATTTGAGAATATCATTTTTAAATTTGAAAAAGAAACAGCTTATTATTTTGAGTGTAATTTATATGCATATATTTTTTCTTTAACCATTATTTTATTTTAGTTTCTGAATATTCATTAATTATAAAATGATAAATTTGTTTGTTTGTGTCTTTATTTATATATTTAGTTAATTTTTTTAAGAAACCAAAATGGAATATAACAATTAAGAAGACTCCTCTAGCACAAGATGTACCACAGAGGTCTCAAAAGTTTACAGCCAAACAAGTGAACAAGGGCGGCAACCTAACCCTATACCCAAACAAACAAAAGGATTTTACCACCACTTATGATATCCGAAAATAAAATTAACAAACTTGGCCTTTAGCCACCAAAAATAAAATAATTTAACTCTATCTAACAGTTGTACATGTGATCTAACTTTGGATTTAAAGAACCTATTATTTCTTTCTGTCCACAGTGTAACCTGTGCCTTCAAAAAGCACCCATCTCCAATCATTCCGCATATTATCCTGTAAAGAGACATCAAATAAAAAACCTACACTCCTCCACCAATTCTTCCTCCCAAGCTAACAACATACGTCGCCACCTCCAAGCATCTCCCCCTTCTCCCCACCCTAAAGAATACATATTCTCTACCGATTTCCCTTTAAATTCAAACATCTGGTAAAGACGACTAAATCTCTCTCATAAAGGCACCTCTCCTACCCATGTATCCATTTAAAATAGAGTATGAACACCACTTCCCACATTCATTCGCACGTTCTCATTAAACCATCTTCACCCCTTAAGCCCACCCATCCCAAACCCGACACACCTCTCTCCACTAATTGGAACAACACCTCCCTCCCTTTTTCACACCCCTCTTCCACACCATAGCGAGCTTCCAACACCTTCACAAACAACCCGTCCCTCTCAACAAGCATCCTTCAACACCATTTCCTAACAGAGTTATATTAAACTTCCTTAGCCTCCTAACCCCTAACCACCAAACTCCTTATTTTTAGAAATAGACGCCCAGTCAACCCAAGCAATTTTCTATTATTGTCACTCCCACCCCAGAAGAAATTCATAAAAATAGAATCAAAAGAAGTGATAATACCTGCGGGAGATTTGAAGAAAGAAAGAGCATATATCGGCATAAAGGCTAGGAGAGACTTCAAGAGGATTAAACGACCACTAAACGATAAATTGAGACTCTTCCAACCAAAAAATCTAGATTTAATACAATCCAACTTCGGTTCCCAAAAAGCCAGTCTTCTAGAATCTCTGCCAATCGGAAGACCAAAGTACAAAAAGGGCACCCTCCCGATTCTACAATGTAACACTGATGCTGCCTCAATCAACCATGAATCAGAAATATTAATACACCATCATAGTTTATGAAAATTTACCTTCAACGTAGCTTCAAACAACACAAGAACATCCCTCAAAGCTCTGACATTAGCCCAACTCTATATATCAGTGTAATCTGTGGCAAAAAGGGATTCCGCAACGAGCACGTCACCAATCATCCAGTTTTCCAATGAGCGCTCCCGCTCAACAGGGGGAGTTGTAGACGAAGAACCGGAAGTAGAGGTAAGTGTCATTTCGTCAACTGGTTCAACCATAACCACTTGAAAAACAAAGGAAACAAGTGAATTCGACGATAAATCAAATCCACCCTTTCACTGCTAATCAACTGAAAGGGTGTAGACTGGTCTGAGGATAACATCCTCGACCCCTACCCTTACTCGAAGAGCATATGACTAACTCCCCCGGCGAGGTTACCAACTAACTCAAAAGCATGGTGCCCAACATATCCTACGTGAATAGCAAACGAGGGACCTGGCAAACCCAGTCTCCAGTTGAAGCTCCACCAGAAAACTCATCGAGCTTCACCTAAAAACTCATGCATTTTTCCACAAAAGAGAGAGCTTCAACTGAAATCTCGCTTACCTCAGGCTTGGAATGCTACTTACGACGGAAACAACGACGGAATAAACCTAAACCCTCATCAGTGACGATGAAGATTTTAGCTTCTCCACTGTAAACCACCAATATCGCACCGGAAAATTCTATCAGTCGCCTAAGGCTATCCTAACCACATGCAACTCTAAGCAACATAAAGAAAATGCAATAGAACAGTGTAAAATCATAAAGCCAGCTTACTTGGAAGGAGAAAGGAGACCAAAAACCGAAGGAAAACGAAGAGTTTGCGGCGGCGATGACGACGGCGAGGGAAAAAGATCAGTGAAAGCTAAAGAGTAAGGAGAGATAATGTAAAAGTATGAATGAGGGAACGCCCCAAGTATTTATAGACACTTGAGGCCCTCACGTGACTTGCACGATCCGCTCGGGAAGAGGAAAGATCATCATTAAACCCAAAAAATCCTAGAGGCTAGACTAGCCATCATTACGCATTAAATGCAGCACAAGGCTCGAGGATGGCACACGCACGCCAACTTCTCACATTCAGCCCACTGATCACCTCCCCGTTCACCAATCACAATGCTACACCGCTTATTCTCGCCCAACAGAAGCACTTCCTCCTCTTCAAGTCTCCTCGTCACTTTCATAAGTTGACCTTAAGTCATTACTCCCACCTCTGGAAGCAACGACTTGGGAGGCTCTTGTTCTGGACCAGCCCAATTATCAGAATTGGCCCAATCCACTTATAAGCATAAAAACGGCCCAATAAGCATTGGCCCACCCGCTCGAGCAAACAAAGGGCACAGTTCCTCTTTTTCCCGGACAATCTCCTCATACTAAGGGATCATCCGAGCATGCCAACTCCCTCATCCCTGCCAACGGCTAGTTCAGGCTATCCAGATACACTAGGACTTATTCAACTATCACATATCTTTTGGGCCCTAGAAACGCGCTTAGCCCAAAAATATAGCTTGACTAAGTCACACACCAAAGAGAACAATATAAATAGCCCTCTACACCTAGAGGACAAGATAATTCAAACTTTACCCAATATCTCATACTTTCTGTTGTACCTTTGTTCTCTTTCTTACTTTGACATTGGAGTATCTTGCAGGTAGAACCCCCTTTTTTCTCTTAACCATCACCGAAGATCATGTTGTCACTGCTGGCCATCTGTTTTGACTCTACCAGAAAAATAACAGAGGGATAAGATAGTCATATTTTACTATAAAAGCACTCCTTAAATATGTTTGACCCTAATCCTAACTCGTACGCATCATTCTTTGGGATAGATGCTTATCATTTCATTTAAGAAGCTTGAAGAAGAACTATATGAGGATTGCAAGTGCAGGAAAATATTTTCCAATGGTTGGAACAAATATCTCCATTAGAAGTTGGATGCATTCAATCCATATAACATTTTCCAATGTTTCAAATAGATAACTCCTCACAACTAAGAAGTTGGATTTGTTTCAATAGTGTGTTTTAATATTCTGTGTAAGTCATGTAACTTTAAAACATAGGGGATAATTTAGCGTTAAAATTGAAGATATTTATCACTGTCCTTAATCAAATCCTCGTCGTCCATTTCATGACTATTAACGCTCAAGATGCTACCATTAATGATCCGCGTGAAACATAATTAACTTATATTATAAAAGCATAATGAATATCAAAAATTGATAATGAAACATCATGAAATGCTTGAAAGTATCATCCACTTAAAGGTTTGCAAGAGTGATTGCCATGAATAATTCTCTATGATGGATTGCAAGAGCAGAAAATTGTTTGGATTTAAGGTTTGTGTTTTAAATATTTATCTGAGCAGAAAATTATGTATTTATCTAACCCTTTTTTCGTCTAACTCTTTTTTTTTTCATATCAGAAACAAATGCAAGCAACAGCCCTAGAGAATATTATTCACCCATCATTTGATCTTCCCAGAATTATATGATTTGAAGATCTAAAATTTATATCTTAGGGAAATTAATTTTTTATGTGTAAACAATGTAATATTATGGGTAAACAATGTTGTTTGTAAAAAAATTATTTTATTAATTTTCTGTGTAAACAATGTAATGAGTTTTAATTTAAAAAAAAACTAATTTACCCATCAGTTTTATTGATAAACAGAGATATATGAGGCGCTAGTATTCTAAATAATAAAAGTGCAAATGATGAGGTTCGAACCCATGCACAAATAATTTTACCCCTCATTGTTTTAAAAATCGAGGTGTTAAGTCATTACTTTTTATGACGCCCTTCGTTACCTCGCTTCTATCGCCGAGGTAAAACGCATTTCACGTCCAAGGTTAAAAGCACTTTTTGTACTAGTGAAGTGAGGACCATGTTGCTGATTTGTTGACTAAGGGAGTCACAAATCATATGTTCAAGAGGTTGAAGAAGAGAATGTGCATGGAAGACTTGGAGCACTTAAATTAAGGTGGTGTGCTAAGTAAAACTTATAATTCAAGTGATGTAAGCGGTTAACAGGGTGGTATAACCGGATACAACTGGTGGAAAAAACACTTATGGAGCAAGAAAATATGTTTTTTGAGTTGTTGTAACCGGTTATCGAAACACACCAACCAGTTACACTTGACACTTTATTTTTAGAAGTTTGTCTGTGTTAACCATTTATGAGCCTGTGTTTTAGCTTTTTCTTATAGTTTAATGATGTGTTTTAGGTACCAATCATTGTGTAACACTTGTATAAATATTTTGGAGGCATTCTCATCTCAAACTAGTGAAAGTAAATGTAATTTTTTATTTTTACCCTCAATTCTCTCTCTCTCACACACACTAATTATTTTCTCTCTCACTCTCTCTTTCTCCACATACTCCACTATTCGTGAATTGTGTGATTGTATGTTCCTACCGTTTTGCCTTGAGTTTTCATCTTATTTGTCTTATGAGTTTGACCTAGCGCCAAAACTATTTGTATCTATTTAAATTAATAATATAAAATGTCAAAAAAAATTACCATGTGGCACAATACTTAAGTCTTTGTCACTATTTCATGCCACCTACCATGTCATGTCATGAAAATTCATTCTCACTCATGTGACTTAAATGATAGGTGGTGGTTGTAGGGTGCTAACTTATTTGAAATGTTAAATTTATCATGTGATATTTGCACCTTGATTCTACGATAGGTAGTGTTGTATGATACTAACTTGATTGCAGTGTTTTAAAAACCGACAGGATATCAAACCGGTGAAGGTACTGGGTCACTAGATTATTGGTCGAACCACTGAGTCACTAGTTGAACCGCATGACTAAATTGGGTTAAATTGGATAATTCGGTTGAATAGACCGGTCGTTATAATAAAATTATATAGGTATAAAATTTATCGAACCGAATGATTCAGTCTCTACAAAATATAACTAGCACTTAATTTTTTTGAAAATATCATACTATAAATAAATTCACAAGTTTATAATATAAATTCAAATTTTACACATAGGTATCACAAACAATAAAATAGTACATAATTATAAAATATAATTGCAAACAAAAGTTTAATCGCAATATAATCTGATTGAAAAATTTGTAAAAAAAATAATTCCATTGTCTACTAAATTTTATTTCAATAAAAAAAAATTGTTTCAATGTTGGGATCTCCTTCTTCAATATCAAAATTATCGATAACAAAATCAACCACATCTGAAATAATTTTTTTTATTTTATTTTAATTTTTCATTATTTTAATCAAAACGACATTTTTTTTTAATTTTTTAAAATTAAAAAAATTTAAAAAATTAAGAAATGTATATAAACCGCCGGTTCACAAAAATTGTCGATTTTCCCAATTTTAGTGGTTTACACCGGTTTTGACTGGTTCACACTGGTTCAATGACATTTCCGATCTAACTATTAAACCAGACCGGTTATCTAGCCGGTTCTCGATTCGACCGGTCCGACCGGCCGGTCTGGTCCAGTTTTAAAAACACTACTTGATTGGGATGTTAAGTTTATCATGTGATATTTGCACCTTCATTCTATGATAGGTGGCGGTTGTAAGGTGCTAATTAACTGGGATGTTAGATTTATCATGTGATACCTGCACCTTGATTCTATGATAGGTGGTGTTGTAGGATGCTAACTTAATTGAAATTTTAAATTTATCATTTATGCACCTTGACTCTATGATAGGTGGTGGTTGTAGGGTGCTAACTTAATTGAGATGTTAAATTTATCATGTCATACCCGCAGCTTGACTGTGTTTTAAAAAAATATATCTTTTTCATTTATTCAAGATGACTCTTGGAGATGAGCATGTAGTATATATGACAATTAACCATATATAAATTAGAAATACAAATTAATGTAAAAGTTAGACCTTGTCTACAATAATGAATTATATTTTATTCTCTGTCAATAAGTTGAACTTTTTTCTAATAAAGTAAAAGCTTACAACTTTTATTATTATTTTTAAAACAAATTACCAATTACAATTTACATTAGCTTTCTAAAACTCAATTGTGAACAACCTTAGATCAAGCAACATGCTAAATAAGTCTAAAATTATAAACTATTAAAATTTTCTTTGTAGCATGTAAAAACTAATTGAAAGCTTTAAAACACATTTATCAGCCATCTATTTTAAAACTAAAAACTAATCAAGTATTAGTTTTTATGAAGGGTAGTTTAACTCATAATTGATATTTTGGCAACAACATTTTTTAATTAGTCTTTAAAATAACTATGTAGTCCTTATAAGCAGAGGAAGTATTATAGAGAGTGATGTAACTATTTAAATACCATAAATTTTTGTAAGACAAATGATTTCTGTATAAGTTGCTTTTATCTTACTATTGAGTTTTTTTAATAAGCCTTCCAAATATCAAAGAAAAAGGAACAATAAAAAACGGGATTATACCAAAACTGAGAAATGAACTTAAAGAAATACAAGTTTAACCAATTTTTTTACAAAAATGCTATTGATCAAAGTTGAAGTGGGCCCAATTGTATATAGATTAAAAATCATACATTATAATTATTTCTCATCCTTAGATTTTTAAAACCTTTTCAAAAGATATTTAGTGATTGTGTCAATGGCTGACGTGTGCTGTTTTTAGAAACTCCGTTTGCCTTATCTCTTTCAAAATATATTTAGTCATTGTGTTACAATGGTTGACGTGTACTGTTTTTAAAACTTCATTTGTCTTATCATCCAGTATTTAACATTTTAGAAAGTTTTTATCAAATATGACTAATGCGGCTGCAATTGTGATAGTCATATATCATAAAGGGTGATGTAAATGAGTTAGTTATGTAACTGTGAAAATATCATAAATCTTGGTGATGCGACTGCAATTGACGCGTAGGAAGTCTTTACCTTGATATTCAAGGAGTTATTTTTGTTATGGGTAAATTATGAGTATATCGGATTGTAAAATTTAATACTTTTATCACGATGGACAAAAAAAATTCATCCTCAACTTTTCGTTTGTTGTGTTATAAGTTCATTGAAAAGAATATTTATAGTTAAATCAAAAATAGATTATTTCTAATGAATGTTATTTTAGATAATATTTTAATGAATGTTATTTTTAATGCGTGAGTGCAAGTCTGAGTGCTCTAAATATCTCCAGAAACTGTTCGTCTTCAGGAACAGCCTGATGACGTTGTAAGTAATGATGAACACTACGCCAAATTTAAGTTTTAGCAGCACACCTACTAAAGCACTTCTAGTAAAAAGCGCTGTTATAGGTTGCACTAAAAACAAAATAAAAAAACACGCTAAAAAAACGCTCTTAAAGGGGGGGGGGGTAATGAAAGCGCTTTTCAAAAGCGCTCTTATAGGGGGGGCTATGAAAGCGCTTTCTAAAAGCGCTCTTAAAGGGGGGGGTATGACAGCGCTTTTCAAAAGCGCTCTTATAGGGGTCTTATAGTGGGGGATATGAAAGCGCTTTTGAAAGCGCTCTTAAAGGGGGGGGTTACAAAAGCGCTTTTTAAGAGAAAGCGCTGGCATAGGTGGCCCTTCTAAAGCGCTTTTCAGAAGCGCCCTCGTAGGTGTTTTAAAATAAAACAAATTAAACTTGCCCCAATTAATTTCAGAAGCGCTTCTCAGTATCTTTCTCTTCTTCTCCTCGCGAACAAACACCCAGAATCCCTAAATCTCAGATTCTTCCCTAAATCAATTTCAGTTCCTCCGTCCTCCGTCTCCGCCGCCGTTTCCGCCTCCGTCTCCGCCTCCGTTCGCCGTTTCCGCCTCCGTCCGTTCTCCGTTCTCCCTCCGTTCTCCGTTCTCCCTGCATCCCTTTAGGTAATTTCTAAGTTTTTGAATATGCTGTATGTGGGTTGCTATATGTTCTTATTCATACTGCTATATGTTTTTGAATATGCTTATGAGAATTTGTTTGGAATTTTATATGGAACATTTAGAATCTTTAGAACTGACATTTAGAACAACACTGACATTTGGAACAACACTGAGTTTTGGTGGAAAGATTGAGGAAATTCTGAAATTCTGGGGAGTTTCATAGTTATGGTGAATTGATGAAATTGGATGATCATGTTTTATGTTGTTGTTTGGATAATCATGGTAGAATTATGATTTAGTAAATCTTACATGTATGATTATGAGTTTTGAATCTTCCTTATTAGTTTTATGAGAGTTTAGGTGGTTTGAGTTGTGACATAAAACTAAGATTCAATGATGAATTGGAGTAAAATTAGAAGATGGAAATATGGTGTTTTGATAGTTAAAACATGTGTATAACTTGTTCCATGAATGGTGATAGATCAAAATTAGGAAATAATTAGGGGTCATTCTTATGCCATAATATTGGCGTAGCTTTTTGTTTGTTGGTTGTTGTGGTTTGTTGAATTGGAGTAAAATTAGAAGATGGAAATATGGTTGTTGTATCATTAAAAAAACCACTTTTAATGATACAAAGAAATTTATAAAAAAAACAAAAGCTATAACAAACGGTTGCTATAGTAATAGAAATTAAGAGTTGCATTTTAAACTTTTTGCTTCTTAAGAGAAATAACACCCTCTTATTTTCCAAAAATACTTGAATTCATCCTTTTAAAATGTTAAAACTTGACACATGTATGATGGTTGTTCAAAATTCACAAGATTGTCTGCGGTGTTAAAGTTGTACAACTTAAAGGCGGACAATGGATGGTCGGATAAAAGTTTCACAGAGTTATTAGCCCTTATGAAAGATATGCTACCAGAGGATAATGTTCTTCCCAATCGAACGTATGAAGCCAAAAAGATGTTGTCCTCTATTGGCATGAGCTATGATAAGATACATGCATGTCCAAACGATTGCGTTTTGTTTCGAAACGAGTATGCAGCGTTGAATGAGTGTCCTAAATGTGGTGCCCCTCGATATAAGAAAAAGTTGTCTCCTGCTAAAGTCTTATGGTATTTTCCTATAATTCCGAGATTTAGACGCATGTATCGTAGTGAGACCGATTCAACACACTTGACTTGGCATGCAGATGAAAGAATTATTGATGGAAAGTTGCGACATCCGGCAGACTCACCACAATGGATGAAAGTTGATACTGATTATCCTGAATTTGGAAAAGAAGCAAGAAACCTTCGGTTGTCATTGTCTACTGATGGAATGAACCCGCATGGTATTCAAAGTATCTCGCATAGCACATGGCCTGTGATTCTTATGATCTATAACCTACCTCCGTGGCTATGTATGAAGCGTAAGTACATGATGTTATCAATGCTAATTTCTGGGCCTAAACAACCAGGGAATGACATAGACGTATACTTGGCACCGTTAATCGAAGATTTAAAGTTTTTGTGGGACAACGGTGTGGAGGTTTACGATGGGTATAGGAAGGAAAGTTTCAACTTGAGGGCGATGTTGTTTGGAACAATTAATGATTTTCCAGCATACGGAAATTTATCCGGGTACAGCAATAAAGGTCAAAAGGCGTGTCCCGTTTGTGAAGATGAAACCGATACGACACGATTGGATCTTTGTCAGAAGAATGTCTTTCTCGGTCATCGTAGATTCTTAAATTCTAATCATCACTACCGTGGGTGGAGAAAAGCATTCAACGGAAAGGCCAAACATGGTACAGCCCCGCCTTTTTTGTCAGGTGATCAAATTTTTGAAAAGGTGAAAGATGTGAGCACTCAGTTTGGCAAGCCTTTTGCACATTCACTTGTCAAGGGTGGGTGGAAGAAGAAGTCCATTTTTTTGAACTTCCATATTGGAAGTCGTTGTACGTAAGACATTTCTTGGATGTTATGCATATTGAAAAAAATGTATTTGACAGTGTTATAGGTACGTTACTCAATATACCAGGAAAGTCTAAGGATGGCGTTAACATAAGGAATGACATGGTAAACATGGGGATGAGAACTGAATTGAGACCCGTGACGAAAGGAAGACGAACATATCTGCCACCTGCTGTTTACACTCTATCTAGAAAGGAGAAGAAAACATTGTGTAAGTTCCTCAGTGAAGTTAAAGTTCCAGAAGGCTACTCTTCAGATATTAGAAGACTTGTGTCCATGAAAGACCTCAAGTTAAAGAGTTTGAAGACGCATGATTGTCATGTTATAATGGAACATTTTTTACCAATAGGTATACGTTCTATTCTGCCAGAAAAAGTAAGAAGCGCAATAACTAAGCTGTGTTTCTTCTTCAGGTCAATTTGCAGTAAGGTGGTCGATCCCGCGATCTTACCAACATTGCAAAAAGAGATAGTTGTTACTTTATGTGATCTTGAAATGTATTTTCCTCCCTCGTTTTTTGACATAATGGTTCATCTAGTCGTTCATCTTGTGAAAGAGACACAATTGTGCGGACCAGCTTATATGAGATGGATGTACCCTGCTGAACGTTATATGAAAATATTAAAAGGGTACGTGAAAAATAGAAGTCGACCGGAGGGTTGTATTGCCGAACGATACGTTGTTGAAGAAGCGGTTGAGTTTTGTACTGAATATCTGTCAAATGTTCAATCAATTGGACTCCCCAAATCTCATATTGTCGAAAAAAAAGAAGGACAAAGGCTAATTGGAAATAAAGTTGTGACAGTATCAATGGTCAAACGGGATCAAGCGCACTTGTATGTTCTGCACAATGAGATTGAGGTTGAGCCGTATGTTGAAATGCACAAGGTTGTTCTCCGAGATTTAAATCCAAATAGAAATGAGAACTGGATAGTACGAGAGCACAATCGAAGTTTCATACCGTGGTTTAGGGATCATATTTATTCAAAGTATCGTTCAGATCCTGCTTCAGTAACAGAAAGGTTAAGATATTTAGCCTATGGTCCAACTGTAATTGTGCTTTCTTATAGCGCATACGCTATTAATGGATACACATTTTATACCAAAGAACAGGATGATAAAAGTACTATGCAAAATAGTGGTGTTACCTTGGTAGCTGAAGCAATGCACATATCAAGTGCGAATGACTTAAATCCGAAATTTGCAAATTTGTCATATTTTGGGGTTATCGAGCGCATTTTGGTGTTTGATTACGCGAAGTTTCAGATTCCTGTATTTGGTTGCAAGTGGGTTGAAAATAATAGTGGCATACGAATGGATAAGTCAGGATTTTTGCAAGTGGATCTCAATAGGGTAGGGTACAAAGATGAGCCTTTCATTTTAGCCTCTCAAGCTAAACAAGTGTTCTATGTCAATGATCCGACAAGTACGAAATGGTCTATAGTGCTTTTATCTAACAAAATAGTAGATGAAAACATTGAAGATCAAGGTGATATTGGTGTTGGCATTGAATCTTGTACAAGAAACGATCAAAATGAGAATGAATCTTGTACTAGAAATGATCATAATGAGGGTATTTGGATCAATCCAACCGTCCGCGTTGTTAAGAGACGCGTAGAACACAATCCTACCAAGAAAAGAAAGAGACGTTAGTGATAAAGGTAATAGTATACATATTCCGACTAATTTGTTTTATTCAATTTGTACCGATTGTTTTAATCAATAGTATAGTACTTATTCAATTTTGGTGCATATTCTCGTTTTGTACATAACTTTTGAACCATGTATCCGTTTGTCGACTTCTTTACATGTAACTATACTATTTTGACGATTCCGGAGCTGCTCATGCACTTATATGTTCATTTCGGGACTGTTTTTTTATCGGTTTTGCTTCTGCCCGTAATCAAAAGTCGGGCTTAGGGTCTGAATTTCGGAAAACCGACTTTATTTTTGAGTCCGTGGGGACGTTTTACCATAGCCATGTAAATTTCGTTCAATTCCAACAACTTTATTTTTTGACGCTTATTTTGATTTGTACCGATTTCATTTCCGATTTACTTGTACATGCATGGTTTGACTTCCATTTTACTTGTATAGATTGTTAGCTTATTAATAGTGTACTAATGTGCTTTAGTTTGTTTGATACAGGTTAAATGGCTCCGGATAGAGATGCTCCACCTGAAAACTCACAAGAAAGAGATGCTCAAGAAAGAGATGCCACGGATACAAATGCTCCACCTGATACTGAAGCAAAAGAAGTTGCACGAGGCATCACTATCATGAAGGGAATCGTTCGACATAGAGACCAAGGATTAGTATACCGATTGGAATGGAATTCTGATAAACAAGCAATTGGTCCTAATTCTGCAAAGTTGACAAGTTATATTGGTACACTTGTTCGTATGCATATTCCGGTCTCCGTAGCTAAATGGAATCTGAAAAGCGAAGACTTGGATGCGAAAAAAAAAGCGATTTGGGACGAGCTTCAGGTATATATCATATATGGTTAATTGTTGTTATTATCTTGACGATAAATTGTTTAAACTACTTATACTAACACACTATGAGTATGTTTTTTTGCAGAGGACTTTTGAGATACCAGATGATCGTAGACGCTACATACTTGGTTTGGCCGGCAAAAGATATAGAGGGTGGAAAGCTTTTTTGACAAACACTTATCTTAAGGATAAAGATGGAAACTTTCTTGAAGAGGCACCGGGACGGCCAAAAAAGTATGAGATCTTCATTGGTGAAGAAGATTGGGCTAAGTTTGTAGAGCAAAGAGATGAAGATTTTCGGAAAAGGAGTGCCAAAAATAGTGCGAGAGCATCCAAACCCGCATATCCATACAAAAAAGGGCGTTTGGGATATGCACGCTTGGAGGATAAAATTGTAAGTAAATAGAAATGCGTTTTAATTAATTGTCTAAATGTGTTTTATTTGACGATTTTATCATTTGTGTCAATGCATAGTTAGAGGAGACTAAAAGTGAGGAAACCTCACTTCCTGAACATGTGTTGTGGAGGGAAGCTCGTGTGGGCAAGGATCATGCTGTCGATCCCGAAGTTCAGAGAGTTTTTACTGAATGTGTAAGTATAATACTGTGTCTTTAATTAAATCAAATGTTTTTTAATATATAAATGATTTTTTAATGTAAATGAATTACAGGAGACCTTGTCGCAATCGGCATCCACCGGTGAGGGGAGCGTACTTAGTAGAGCACTAGATGCTCCTGAGTATCCCGGTCGGGTGAGGGGTAAGGGTCATGGTGTGACTCCAACCTCTTTTTACAAGAGTCCTAGGAGAAGAAATCCTTCAAATGAAGAAGTGTTGCAAAAGTTGGCGGAATTGCAAGCACAAGTCTCTGAATTGCAAAGAGATAAAGAGGCGTATATGAGAGAAAAGTGCAACACTTCATCGGTGAAAGAAACTAGTGATAAGGCTAGTATCAACTATCAAAGGAAATTTCCCGAGGTAATTATAATTTTTTTTCCTTTTAAATTGTTCTATTTTATTAATGATAATGACTTTATATTTACTATTGGTTTAGGGCATTTCATCTTGCCAACTATACTTATCGGAACCGAGTTATCGACTAGTTGGCAAGGGAAAAGTGCACAACACTTTGGGAGATTTACTTCACCATAGACCGCTCCCGGATGGACACCTGAAAGTATCGGTGGATGTTGTAGTAGATCATGATGCGATGCTACCGGTACCTGACATGGTCTCAGAGACGACATTGCTGCGAGATGCAATAGGATCATTTGTTGCATGGCCCTCGGAGCTCATTACCATTAGTGATGAGGTATATTGAAAACGATTATGAATCATTTAGTTTTCGAATGTCAATTCTAAACCGTTTATTAATTATTTTTTACATTTTAATTTTAGACTGCTCCTATAAAACCCACAGTTAAGGGTAAAGGGATTTTACAGGAGGAGGAGTCTGTTGCATCACTAAAAGAGGTACATTTAAAGTGTTAATAATTAATCTGAATCTAAATCTGCATGATTTTATGTTTTACCTAACTTATATGATTTTTAGGCATCCGCTCGAGAGTCACAACAAGTGACGCAGCAAGTTCGTACCGTACCACCCACTGGTCCTCCGAAGCCAGCGGGAAAAAAAGGCGGTGCTTTTGTGCCTCGGTACCGGTCGACGCTCGCAACAATGGTTGATATGTCCGATTTGAAGGATGGTGCTTTACGTGAAATCGTTATGGATGAGAGTGTCTTCGGTATTGAATTCAAGTCACTTATTACACTTGATGACATGGAGGAGATTTTTAAGCATGATCAACTAGGCGTCAATAACATGCACTCATACATCCGGTAATATTCCCTCATCCGATATATTATTTAATTAGTCCCACAATATAATTTATTTACACATTTCAATGAAAATAATCTAATGTTTATTATGTTTTTATTTAAGGTTGTTGTATAACAGAGTGTTGCGCGGGACTCCGTTGTCTAACAGATTCCGTTTCGTGTCTTCCGCCCACTGCAGCGGAATGGCAATTGCTTCGGAACGGGAATCAGTTAGACAGCGATTAGTCAATAGATTCATGTCCACCGGCAATACAGAATGTCTGCATCTTTGGGCGTATAATACCCGACCAGTAGGGTTAGTTTCTCATTCTTTGTTCATCTAATCTCTGTTTCTTTTGTGTATAGCAAAATTTTCATATAACCTATTGTTTTTATTTATAGAGCACACTGGTTGCTGCTTGCTATCAACCCTATAAGGGAAGTCGTGTATTATCTGAATTCGGTAAATGGTGAATGGACCAATTATCCGGCCATGAAGGACATCGTTGATTTGTAAGTGGGATCGTTCTAAATATATATTCGTGTATATTTATATATATATTTACTTATTTGTGGGATTGATCTAAACATATGCTTTTATATATTTGTTAATTAGATCAATACAAGTGTTCCGAAGTCAACGGGACGCACAGGTATCCCGAACTAAATCTAGCAACATTACTTGGATCCAAGTGCAGGTACGTTATTTTTCACAATGTTGCTTATAATATATTTATGCTACTTGATAAAACAATGCACAACTATAGAATCTTATTTGTTTTTCTATGTAGTGTCCGCAACAGAAAAACAGTTACGATTGCGGATACTTTGTATTGAGGTTTATGAAAGAAATCCTTCAGGCAAATCAATTAGAGATTCCGCTCACGGTATGAATTTATAACTTAAGATAATTTCATATAATTTATTACATTTAACTAAATGTATCATTCATATTTTGTTTTTGTTTTGTAGTACCTTGACGAATTCCGTGCCGCTGGATACCCGAAACTTAGGTTGGAAGAAATAAAAGAGGATTTGTGTCATTTTTATATTAAGCGCTTTTTCATGTAGGATTTGTGTCGAATTGAAGTACTATAATATTATTGATGTTGTAATGATGTATATATATAATTTTGGATATTATAATGGTATTATATTAGTATATATATATTGTCTTACTGATGGCTGAAATAATATCGTCGAAAATAAATTACAGGTCGAAAATATTACAGGCTGAAAACATATTACAGGTCGAAAATATTACAGGTCGACTGGGAGGATTAAATTACAGGCTGCACATTAAAATACATCATTTAGCTACTAAAGCGCTTTTTAAAAAGCGCTCTTAAAGGCCCACATACTAAAGCGCTTCTTTTTAAAAGCGCTGCCAAAGATTAATAAAAAAGCAAAAAAAAAAAAAAAAAAAAGCAACATACTAAAGCGCTTTTGTAAAAGCGCTCTTATAGGGGGGGCTATCAGAGCGCTTTTTCTGGAAAAAGCGCTCTTAAAGCCCACCCTATAAGAGCGCTTTTACAAAAGCGCTTTAGTATGTTGCGTTTTTTTTTATTTTTTACTCTCACAGGGGGGCCTATCACAGCGCTTTTCTGGAAAAAGCGCACTTAAAGGGGGGCCTACCAGAGCGCTTTTTCCTGAAAAGCGCTCTTAAAGGGGGGCCTACAAGAGCGCTTTTCCAGAAAAGCGCTCTTATAGGGGGGCCTACCAGAGCGCTTTTAAAAGCGCTTTCGTAGCCTATGCCAGCGCTGGCTTTGGCAGCGCTTTAAAGCGCTGTTAAAGGCCAAAAAAAGCGCTCTTAAAAGCCTTGCGCGTTGTAGTGGAAGCTCATGAGATATATATGACAATCTCGGGTCTGACGGTCCTTCGTCATAGACAAGCACTGGTACCTCCATCGGTTGATCATCATGTGGTGCTCTCAAACGAGGATGTGACATCGTATAATACCACGGTAAATAATCATCGTCTGTCTCATATGGCATGGTGGCAAACGCAGCTGGGGGATCATCGTGGGATCGGATCACCAGCAACACACTCTGCATATATGTAGCCCACTCAACATCCACATCAAGTGTGTCTACATTAGGAGGAGCAGTCGCTATGTACTGTCTGTATCAAAACTGACACATGCATCTGTCAGGTAAATATAGAACTACAGTACCATACCACTTCAAACCACCCCAGTACAAACAGATATCATCAAAAGGACGGTGCACCCTATGATCCTCAAAAGGGCGCTAGACGATATCGTGAGGAGTCAACTGATCTAACACAGCTCGGATGTCAGCCACTTTTTGCGTCCCCTGCCTATATTCCCATTTCATCGCCCTAGCCATCGGACTATCAATGCCACATAATCCAGAAGTACCTCTCTTTCCAACAGTTGGAAAATACTCATGAATCCAACACTGTAACAAAACATTACTATTATAAATTGAACTAAATTATAATAAACTAAATTAAACTAAAATAATAGATATTAAGTATAACTAAATCATAAGTAAAATTTTGTACCTGAAGAAGAGAGGCATAACCGCCAAGCTGCTTGCATGAGTAAAATGAGGAATCCCCTAAGTATCTGTACAGAGTAACCAGTGCAACTGCTCCCCAGCAATATCTTCCACAAGTACTCAAATCTCTAAACAGTGGTAGATATTTTGCCTCGACAAGAGTAAAAGTCTTGTCGGCAAGAATAGTACAACCTAATAGCAACATCATGTAGGCTCTCATAGCACCCATAAAGTTATTTGCCGCTCTTTGTTGCTCAAAAATTTGCTTCAACCAATCCAATTTATAGTAAGGACCCCTAACAGTAGAAGCCTTCGTAGTTGCATCACTCAGTGAAACACCAAACAACTCAACAGCTAGATGGATAGCATCATAATCGGTGACAACAACATCGGGGTCCACCAGCTCGCCCCTAATCGGTACATGAAGAAGACATGAAACATCATCTAGTGTGATGGTCATCTCGCCGAACGGCATATGAAATGAAGATATTTCAGGATGCCATCTCTCAACAAAAGCATATAACAGATGTGTATCTACCCTGGCCAAACTAGTATATTGCAAAGATGACAGACCAGATGCAACTAGCCAATCATTCATCTGCCTTGGGAGCATTGGCGGAACCCATCCTATTAATTTGCTGCCATGTGCAGCAACCTTTAAGGTTGGCTTTGGTCGTCTCTCCTGAATATAATTTGTAATATATGTTAATATATAAGTACATGTAATTTAAAAAAACATTTAAGAAAACATTTACGTACCTCGCCCAACCATAAATGATAGGCAACATGACTCTGATATCTAACCAATAAATATGTATCAGTAGGTCCTCCGGGAAATGCCGAATGCTGCGGACCAACCTCGGGTGCAGCTCCCTGTTGTCCCTCGCCATCAGCCTCTCGACGTTGTCTTCCTCTTTGACGCATTCTATCGATCGCACCTCCTCTTCTTCGAACCACTAAAAAATAAAAATAAAATAGTTAACAATTAAATAAAATGTTATTAAAAATTAAATATAATATTAAAAATAAAAAAAATAACTAAAAACAAAAAAAAATAGGAACCGGAAAACCCAAGGGGGGGTTATCCGGCTGAGGGAAACAAGAACCGGAAACCCCATCACTGGGTTATCCGGCTGGTAACGAAAGGAACCGGAAACCCCATCACTGGGTTATCCGACTGAGAAAATTTTTGGAAAAACTCACTATTAGCTTGAAATAAGAACCGGAACTGCAGAGACTGGGATATCCGGTTTTGGCTGAAAAAAATTTTCTCTCTCCACTACTAACGGAACGGTAAGAATGAGGGAAAAAGTTAAAAATTTTGGAATTTTTACTATTTATACAGGGGTAAATTTGTCCGAAATTTTTTTTGTAGGGGTATTGGGATAAACGTAGGGGTATGGGTGAAGCAACTGGAAAACTCATCGAAACAAATACAATGAAGTCGCCATCGAACATCTATTTATCCTACATACAGGAATGGAAAATATCGAAGAAAACCAAATAACAAGCAATGGTCTCAGAGAAAGGGTAAGGGTGTCTGTTACGTGAGGGGAAGGTATTAGCACCCCTCACGTCTGTGGTACTCCACAGGATCCATTCTTGCTAATTTTCTAATCTAAGGGTGTGTGTGTGTGTATCATGCTATGTGTAAAAGGAAACATGCAATGGAAGATATACAAATAAGAGGAAACATGCAAATAATAGGAAAATAAGATAAGAAGAAAAGGCCGAACAAAATAAAGGAAAAGAGAAAAGATCGCTCGCTAGGGTGTTCGTACCCTGTGCCTACGTACCTCCAATGTGCAATGGAGAAATCAGAGCGCCGTAGTTCGGCCCAAAAGTTTCTGTTTCTATCTCGATTCGCGTCTCCTAGAGAAACGGAACCGAGCACCCTAAGGGAGCATGCAAACAAGGAGCGTCACAAAGATCCTAGCAAACATGGCATGTGAACAGGCATCACAGATAAGAACATGCGAACGGCATCGCAAGCAAAAAAACAGTCGTGTAACAGGCATACACGAATGTGAGTGTGTGAACAGGCATCACAAGTGATAACGCGAACAGGCATCGCAAACAACATGTAACAGGCATACATGTGCAAGTGTGTGAACAAGCATCACAAAGATATCATACGAACAAGCATCGCAGATAAGAAGATAGTAAACAAGCATCACATCCATATGGCATACAATCGAGCTCCGCTCGAGAAACAAACAAACTACCGAAGTGGTAATCAATGCAAATGCAACACACAAACGAGCTTAGCTCGTAAAGCAAGCAAACTACCGAAGTAGTGACCTGGGAACTAGGGAGACGTTCTAGCTACCGGGAAAGTCCTCCGAAGCCACCGTCCACGGGGAAAGTCCTCCGAGACGGGTGAACAAGACGATAACGGGAAATAAACGTTCTAGCTAATAGGGAAAGTCCTCCGAAGCCACCGTCCACGGGGAAAGTCCTCCGAGACAGATGAACAAGACAATAACTGGAAATAAACGTTCTAGCTAACGGGGAAAGTCCTACTAAGCCACCGTCCACGGGGAAAGTCCTCCGAGACAGATGAACAAAACAATAACTGGAAATAAACGTTCTAGCTAACGGGGAAAGTCCTCCGAAGCCACCGTCCACGGGGAAAGTCCTCCGAGACAGATGAACAAGACAATAACTGGAAATAAACGTTCTAGCTAACGGGGAAAGTCCTCCGAAGCCACCGTCCACGGGGAAAGTCCTCCGAGACGGTTGAACAAGACAATAACTAGAAATAAACGTTCTAGCTAACGGGGAAAGTCCTCTGAAGCTACCGTCCACGGGGAAAGTCCTCTGAGACGGGTGAACAAGGCAATAACTGGAAATAGACTGAAAGCAGTAAACAAACAAAAACAGAGCCTCTTTCGAGGGCTTGGCCAGATGAATGCCTAGGTCCTACTTCTCATGGCAAATATGATGCTGCATGCCTACCCTACTTCTCATGGCAAGATATGGTACTCGAATAAGTAAAAGGGACCAGGAGATACCGAGCGGATAGCAAATCCGCAGTGAGCTAGCAACGCAAGCAGAACTAAGAAAGTTCACGTAATCTAACATCCAGCAGAGCCAGGAGTCCAGCATAAGCGTCAAAGCGATGCAGTGTGAAAATAAATCACAACCGCTATGTGGTGCGTATCAAACGCAACCACACAAGCAACCTGCAAGAAATACAATCCAGACCATACAGGAATATACATCTCAATGAATGAGAGATCAGGTGGATCGCATCGGGAATAAGTTCGTGTCCCACAAATAAAGTGGAACACGATGCAAATCAATCGTACCGGAATCGAATTCATGTCCCACAAATAAAGTGGAGCACGAAGCAAACGAATCACAATCAAAGACTCTCTCGAAGTACCTCGCACATCTCAACACCCAAATCAGTAATAACAAGGAGGCATGCACCCGCCAACCATAAAAAATAAGAGAAATTAAATTCTAAACAAACCCTAAACCAAAGTTTAAAAAGTTTAAATTGTTTTTTATGACATTTTTATCTAACAATTAGAACAAAACTATGTACGGAACAATTAAAGTCTAACAAGCAAAATATTACATGTTTTTGATTATTTTTTATCATGCAAAAGTCTAATCAAATATAATATTCATGTTATTATTGCATAGTAAATCATAGAAGAAAAATATGTACAAAATCTAATTTTAAACACCTAAAAAAACTTGAACAAGGGGGGTTCAGATTGAAATCAGTGGTACATAGGGTAGTTTGGTCGCAGGCCCATAGCATCTTGGTCCAAAACTGTTTTTGTTCAGAATTTTGTGGCAAAAAAGTGATGTTGGGCTCAAATGGGGTGTATGGCAGCAATAATCTCGTTCTTTGGCCCAAAACATGATGATCCATCAACAATTTTATCATTCAGACTTTGGTTCAATGAATCAGATTCTCATTAATGATTGTTAATACCAATTCAAACTCAATTAACTCTCAAATTTAATACACATCTACCACTAATATCATTCAATTCTAATTAAAAGACCAATAATCAAAATAAGAAAGGGATTAGGGTTGTGTTTACGTGAGATGCTCACGTTCTTCTTGTCAAGCGGTGAACGGCGACACAGTGAACGGCGGCGCGGTGATGGAGATCCTTCTCCAATCGAATCATCGCCGTGAATTAGAAGGCGCGACAATCACTCTCATCCTTCTCTTAATCTCTCGATCTCAGTCACATCGCGAACCTCTGTCTCAGTCTCTCATCTCCGTTCGACCATTCTTCTTCTTTTTGCTCACTTTCGAATCTTAATGTGATGTTGTTGTTATTGTTGTCTGCAGGTGAAGACGTGTAGTGATGTCGTGATGTGGTTGTAGGTACGTGATGAAGGTTCAACGGAGTTGCTCACGGATTTGGAGAATCGATGTGAAGGTGATGATTGAATCACGGTTAGTATGAAGATTGACGCGAAGATGACGTTGCCTTCGTTGCAGGTTTATTGAGGATGGTGATTATCGTGATGATTCTTCTCTCTTTTTTTCTGAATTTCTGTTACGATTATCTGCAGATAAACTGAGATTGAAGTTGTGTTTGAAGATTGATGACTGAGGATATGGAAGGAAGCGGTGATGATATGGAAAATTGAAGACGTATGCGTGCGAAGATGAAGTGCGAATGGTGAAGAGGTGAATCGATTCAGAGAGAGAACATTGTTCTTCCGAGTTTTTTTCTGTTATGGATTGTGCGAGAGAAATTGAAGATGATGAAGATTGAATTGAAGGTTCTTGGAGAAGGTTGAAGAAGCGATGAAGATGATGGAGATTGGATCCAAAGTTTGTTACCGGTTTCTCATTCTCTCCTCTCTTTCTTTTGCTGAATTTTCTTTGGTGAAGATTGAAGATAGTGAAGCTTGGAGAAGAAGATCGAGGGAGAAAAGTTTGTTACGATTCGGTTGTGAGTTCTCCCTCCTCTCAAATTCTGTTATGCCTTTTTTTGTTAATAATTTTTCTGTTCTCAGCCTTCCCCAGAATTCTGTTATGCAGAACCTTTTGTATTGGTTAGCTTTCCGATCCGGTTTCGATTCCGATGAGCTTCCGTTAAATTGTTTTCAGTTTTTGTTGAACCGGTTTGGTTTATTTGCAGGCTGCGAAGTGCAGACTTGGTTTAAGTTTCGGTTCTCCTCCTCTGATGCAGAATTTTGGTTTTTATGTGTAGATGCAAGGTTTGAAACCGTTAGCATTAAATCCGGTATCGAAGAAAGCACGTGGAAGGCAACATGGAAGAATTGTATTGATGAGATTATAGGAGATAGGATACGAGGCCAAACATCTTTGTGTATTTTTTGTAATTTTGTATGAATTGTATTACTTGAACATGGACCATTAAGTATTTTTGTAATGAATGAAAGATGAAAATTGTTGAATGATCTTAACTCTTGTAACTTGTAAATTCATCTTGATTATCTTTGAACTCAAATTCTCTTCAAATCTCAAGGAACAAATTCCAATTAACCGCATCTTCAATAAAACTCTAAATCAATTCAATTTTCGATCCAAATCAAACTTGTGCAATAAGCCGCCGATAAATTGAAAGAATAATGGCGCCTTGAACACAATGCTTTCCTTAAACTTATAACCTTGTACCATGACTCATTCTCCTGCAATAAGGATCTGGAAACAACAGAAACTCTTTTAATTTCCTCTGATTTTTGAATGACAAAATAAACGTCTTTCATAACTTATAGCATAGAGAGAGGGCAAATTTTGGGGTGCAACAGCTGCCCCTATTCAAACTTCTTGAACCTGACGAGTGAGAAACGAAAGTTTCGAACCGTTGAGGTGGAAGGAGATTGAATACCAGAATGAACTCGAAAATTTGCGCTCTTGATCAATAGAAGATTCCATCTAGCAATGAAGAAGGAATGTACCACCCTGCAAGCAGGGAGAAAAAACTTCAATTGATCTGGACAATTAAATATGCTCCAACTTGTGATAAGAAGGAACGGGCACCCACAGGCAGGGGAAACACTTCAATTGATCTGGGCATCAAGAGAAGGAACATCTCGACTGATCTGAGTATCAGACGTAGCAGATTTCTCCGAACTTGCATCGGGATAGATGTCTTAAGTCGATCTGGGAATCGAGGGAGATACATCGGTTGAATCGGACATCAACGAGTAATAGGTATCTCTGATCTGGGAATCATGATCTGGGAATCTGGGCAGACATCTCTTCTGATGCAATTAAATCATCAGGCAGATATTCCTACTAATCTGGGAATTAGCGGCTAGCTCCTTCGTAAGACCACGGGGATCCGGAGGCGGTTCCTTCAACTGAACTGGTAATCAGGATAGGAACAATATCTCTTCCGAACTGTGTACACCGGGGAAAGAATGCCTTTAAACTGATCTAGACATGATGCTAGAAAATAAGTAGGACAATCTTCATCTGAAAGACAAAGTCGATCAGGCAAACATCTCCATCTGATCTAATGATATCAGTGGCTTGCTCCTTCGTAAGATCTTGGGAGATCCGGAGGCGGTTCCTTCAACTAATCTGAATCTGAATATTAAGATAGGAACAAATGTTTCTTCCACCGATCTGGGGGCATCGGGAATAGGAATGTCTTTGAACTGATCTGAGCTATGCCAGAAAATAAGTAGAACAATCCTCTTCTGATTCAAAACATCAGGATAAGCGCCTGTAATGACTAGGCGAATATTGCTCTTTGGGAGCATTTGAATCTGGATAAGTTTCCTGCAGAAAGAAACAGATATGATATGATTTATGCATGATGCATGTATGAATGTGCATGGGATAACGTTTCCGAGGAGGAAGACGCTACACGCTTTTGAGAATGCTATGCAAATGATGCATGATTCGGACGCTGCTTAGGGAGACAACGGAAGAGCACTAAATTGCTGAAACAGTCCTGGAGAGAATATAGAACTCTACGGGGAGGACAAGATGAGTGACCAAGCATCACAAACTACGAGCTGGCAAAGATGGATCAGAAATCTGCTGGAGATGATCAAATCTGGATGCGAGCTCTGTTTGGGGAAATAAATCCCGCTTGGGGATAAGAAAAATCCCGACTTATAACTTGGGGAATACCCTGGCAACTTCACAGGAGAAGCAAATTCTCGACACTCTGGGGATGTGGAGATAAGAGTAAGTCATGGAGACAACTCTGATGAGGAGTGACTAACTTGCTTGTATAGAACGCATTCCGCTGGGGAAATCCTTGACATAAACAGATCTTGCTGAAGATGCACATGAATCTCTGTTGAGGAAAGAACTCAGTGGGGAAGATGAATACTTCTACATAGCGATCCACTGGGGAGATGAGAAATCCACTAGGGATAAGGAACTTAGCATAAGAACATTTGTTAAGACAATTCCATTGGGGAATAAGATGACTCTCTTGGGGAAACAGATCAATCTGTTGGAGAGAGAAACGCTCTACTGGGGAAAGAGAGGCATTCGGGAAAGGAACCTCATTAAGGGCTTGCTGGGGAATCAGATACCATTCAATCATGATTCAACTGGGGAGAAGATATTCCACCGGAGAATAAGACTTCTGAAGCACAGAAATTGCATTGAGATGTGCTTTGCTGAGGAGATAAGAATCTTGGAACAAAGAAAAAACCTCGTATGAATGTACTCAGCTGGGGATTGAGAATCTCTCACTTGGGGAGATCCGCCAACGCATCGACATGATGCACAAGAAAGGATGTACCTGCGAGATAAATAGATGAAAATGCCCCAGGATATAGCATGTAATCTTTGCATGGTTTCCTCATATGGCATAGGATAGTAATGCTCACCCACAATGGGCAAATGCGAGAGCAAACAGATTGTCTCACATATTGGCTTTGAAACTTTCCAAACAAGCAATGGATTCAATGAGCTGATAGGCAAGCTATGATTAGAACACCAAACAAGTATCGGTCGAAGTATCAAACAGGCATTGATTCTCCAAAAGAATACCACCAGGAAGTGGGCTTAATGGGTCAAGCAAGTATTGACTTCAAAGGGACCAAACATGCATTGGATTTCACAGTGTTCTGAATATTCGTATTGATTGTAAGCATGCCAACAAGTATTGGACTTTCAGCTTCTGACTGCTGAGGATGACGACCCTGACGGTTCTCAAGTTCATAAGTTGTTTAGCTCACACCTGAACTTTAAACTGAACAACTCCTGATGAGGAAAAAATGCTAATGCATGGTGTCTTGCCCCAGCCTGTAAGTACTTTGAAGAGACTAGTCTCGTAAGGACCTTCTGATATCCGTTCATATCAAACCGACTTGCCCCAGTATCAAGAATTTTGGCACCATGCCCCTGCCTGACTTGTATTGTAGGTAGGTTTGACTGTGCTTGGGTGAATGCCCCTGGTTGCTTAGCACTTTGAGAGATTTTTCGAATCTTGACCTGATTGCCTCAGATTGAGTGAAAACTTACTCGATAGAGTAATCAAACGCTTTTGTGTCCCTGAGGGTGATCGGACTTTGAAATATTGCTGCCTCTGCTCAATGGAGTTCGGAAGACAACTCGCCCTTCGGGAGGAATAAACTTTTCATCTGAAGTTCATTGCGGAAACTTTCTTGATGTTAAGCACTTGTTCATATGCAAAGAATGTTTATTATGAGAAATATAATTCTAATGCAAAGAGTATGTTTGTCTTGAAGTTTAAAGAAACTTTTTGAAAGGATGTCGTAACATCGATTTTTTTTATGAAAGAAAGATGGTGTGATACCAACCCAAGCAATTAGCGGATCTCCTAGGAGTCAGCTTACCGTATTCTCGTGTATAGTCTGCTTTCAAATTAACCCATGCTTCAGTTAGGACTTTTCAGGGTTGTAACGTGGCAAGGTTCACGGTTTTAGAAAAAAGATTTTTAGGCTCAAATTATTTGGTGCCCACCCCCTTCGTGATGTTCTCCAGTCCTAAGTTCAGCTAACTTGACACGAGCATTCATCTTTCAAGAGGAGTCTGGAAATGATTGAGGAGTCAATGAGGCGTTCGGACACAGCAATCACTTTTCCTTTTGTTTTTGGTGTCTGATCACACGACTTTGTTCTTTGTTGAGGATTCTTATTTTGTAATCCTTGTTTTTCGCTTTTGCTTTGCTTTTTCTTTTTTTTGTTTCCCTAACTTTTGCCTGGACAAATTCTTTTGAATTTTGATTTGGATGTCCAGCGGGATGCCCTAACTTTTGCCTAAGTCACATGTTTTCAAGCTGTTGACTTAGCGGGCTTTCTTTCTTTTTTTTATTTATTCTTTTCTTTTGAACAAGTCGTGTGATCCTGAATCTATGATTTGTTAGAAGTGATTGTGACTGCCTGAGTCTTTGATTGATGAAGAATTATCATTGTGGTATCATCATATTTTGACCTCTTGATGTGAGGGATAAACCACAGCGGCTTTGATGTTGGTCTCGACCTCCTGATGTGAGGGATAAATTTGATGTCTCGACCTCCTGAGGTGAGGGATAACCGTTGTGGATTTGACTTTCCTCAACCTTTTGAAAGATAGCCATTATTGTATCCTTAAATGTGTGTTCCTGATGAATTTAGAATGCTCGATCAGGTTAACTGAATACTACCCTGCCCCAGGGTTAAAATAAGGGTTTTTTCTGCATAGAAAAGAAACTCCTACTTCGAAGGCTCAGAGGGGTTAACGAAGGTCTATCTCCCTTATATCTCCAGTGTTTGGGAATTTGAAACAATGCCTGTACATCATCAACAGGGTTTTACTCAAAAGCATACCATTTGAGGTTCTTGGTATTATGTTCATCATCCTCCCTACGGAGTTATCATGCTTTGTTAACAAGAGTTGAGTATCACAAAAAGCATAGAAAAACATATAAGAGCAAAAGCGAATGGATTTTTCCAAGACAAACATATCCAATGCATTATGATTATAGTTCAAAAATAAACAAGTTTTGCATGCAACAGTATTGAACAAAGCAAGAAAGCTTAAATATGAACATGCAAGATGAATTAGGAATTGCCAATGTTGAGGAGATCCTCTCCGTATGGACTTATTGCTTCAGAAGATCCGCTAAGTCAAATGAGAACTTCAATTATGGACTTCAAGTGCGAACGTGATAGCTTTTGAGCTAATCAGGTCTTGAACCTTGTCTTTGAATGACTGACAGCCTCCAATCAGATAACCAAGTGCCCCAGAGCAGAAAACACACCAAGCATTGCATATGTTCCTGTAGAACACTTTAGATTACTTCCCAGAAGAAGATTTTGGAGAAGCCATACAAAAGTTGTAAGTGCTCAGCTTTTAGGGATTTGAGCCATGCAAGTAGTGCACAAACTCAAGATACAAGGCGTCTTGCTTATCCCTCGGTCGGGAGCCCCAAATATAGCGACTGGAGTTTGTAGAATTCTTTAGGGATTTGAGCTGCCAAAGATGCGAACTCAAGAACACGGAGTCTTGCTTATCCCTCGGTCGGGAGCCCTAAATATAGTGATTGGATTTGTGAATGCTTTAGGGATTTGAGCTGCCAAAGATGCGAACTCAAGAACACGGAGTCTTGCTTATCCCTCGGTCGGGAGCCCTAAGTATGGCTGCTGAAACACAAAACACCATCATGAATGAAGGAAACTTGTATTACTTTTGACGAACAACAATAACCTCTGCGATTGGCCATGAAAGTCGTTACTTGGAACACAACATAGCTATTGTGAAGGAAACCTCTGGCAGTACCAATTGCAAGCGATTCTCATGAGCTACTCCTCGTGGAAGAACCAACATTCTACTTGCAGCAGATGAAATGGGATTGAATAGTAAGAACCATTATGAGTGAACTCAAACACCTTTGCATCGAGCAAGCTCTAGATTTTTTTTTTGTACTTCAACACCTTGTAAGGCTTGACATTATGATCAGGTGCCCCGAGAATGGAAAACACCGAGTATTGTCATCGAAATCCGGAGAGCTATCTGTGGTGAGAAAGATCCAAAGCAGGAATCTTAACCAACTGCAATTTCAACAAGCATGAAAGCTATTGGACCCAAGGCATTGGGATAACATCAGCTTGTTACTCATATTCTTTCCGTCTCGGTTGACAAGCGACGACTACTAGAAAGGATGCTCCAAGAGGAGGAGGTGACTTAGGATGTGAAGCAGAATCTTGAGAATAAGAGGTGTCTCGGCAAACCATTCTTGATTACTATCTGACAGAAGATTCTTGTGAAGTCACACGGAATTTGTAAGTGTTTTAGGGATTCGAGCAATGCAAATGGTGCAATGCTCAAGATAGACAATGTCTTGCTTATCCCTCGTGCGGGAGCCCCAAATATAGCGACTGGAGTTTGTAGAATTCTTTAGGGATTTGAGCTGCCAAATATGCGAACTCAAGAACACGGAGTCTTGCTTATCCCTCGGTCGGGAGCCCTAAACAACTTCAAAGACTTGAAGATCTTAACATCATGACCAGGTGCCCCATAATAGAACTCACACCTAGTGTCGTCATCATCAAGTAGAGAATCTGTAGTCATCAATACGGTACGGAGCTTAACCAGTTGCAAATAAAGCAACCGTGGAAGCAAATGAGAATAAGACTTGTCTTCAAAAAGAAACCCAACTGAGCTTTCATCTTGGATAAAATCCCCACAAAGTTGTTTCATGACCAATCTTTGAGCTCACAACAGTAACAAGTCAAGTGTGCGAGTCTGAAGAGAGTATCAAGTCTGAATAAGAGACCCTCGAACTTGAACACCTGTTATGCGTGAAATGTATGAGATGCATGATATGAATGCAATGCCATGTTCATTCAATTTCCGAGGAATTCTTGTGTTTTGATTTTTTAGCAAGCAAGACATGGAAAAGCTCGGCACGAGACTTAAAGATATGATTCCTTGGAAATGGAAGGAACATGTATGCTGTTTATTTTTTGTACATCATTTTTTCAAAAGTAAATATGCAATGATGCAAAGTGATGGGAACCACAATACTGGATATAGTTGCACTGCCGCAAAATCACACGACATAGGTTCAAAGGTTCGGCATAGTTTCAGATCAACAAGAACCAATTAACCGTTGGTAGAAGCATTTCTGTTGTACCACTTCTGAATAGAACCAAAAGTAACAGGATCAAAGCTCCGCCGTCGTTTCAGAATACCAAAATATCGGGCACAATGAGAACAGACCAAATAAAGGTCCGACCCCAAATCTGGAGAAGTAAATGGTATGTAGGAGCCACGGTTTCCTGTCCCATCCCAAACCTCACAGGTAGAAATCCTAAACACACACAGGATGTCCCTAATGGTCGCCAGGAATTTCGAACAAACAATGAGAGCGCCTGCCTCAGGCAATAAGCATGCCGGACGAGGATCGCCTCACCGAGTTCTCTCCTGGTTGTGGTATGTTATGCCAACTCTACGTGCCAGGCGCCACGAGAGCCAACATAACTATCCACTCTAATCTAATTGTGTACTTGGTCTGGGTAATGGACCTTTTACCTCATAGTAACATCCCGCCCGCCAAGGAAAACAACCAGCCAGCACAACAGTATATCCAGAATATGGAAAGCGGTAAACACATAGATGCAAATGCATGCAAGCAGTATATACAAATGATGCGAGTAATAAACACACAAACAACCACAGAAGAGAAAGCGGTAAACACATAAATGCAAATGCATGCAAGCAGTATATACAATGATGCTAGCAGTAAACACACAAACAACCATAGAAAGGAAATCAAGCAAGAACTAGGAACGACACTCGGATAGTCCCCAGTGAAGTCGCCAGCTGAAGCAACTGGAAAACTCATCGAAACAAATACAATGAAGTCGCCATCGAACATCTATTTATCCTACATACAGGAATGGAAAATATCGAAGAAAACCAAATAACAAGCAATGGTCTCAGAGAAAGGGTAAGGGTGTCTGTTACGTGAGGGGAAGGTATTAGCACCCCTCACGTCTGTGGTACTCCACAGGATCCATTCTGGCTAATTTTCTAATCTAAGGGTGTGTGTGTGTGTATCATGCTATGTGTAAAAGGAAACATGCAATGGAAGATATACAAATAAGAGGAAACATGCAAATAATAGGAAAATAAGATAAGAAGAAAAGGCCGAACAAAATAAAGGAAAAGAGAAAAGATCGCTCGCTAGGGTGTTCGTACCCTGTGCCTACGTACCTCCAATGTGCAATGGAGAAATCAGAGCGCCGTAGTTCGGCCCAAAAGTTTCTGTTTCTATCTCGATTCGCGTCTCCTAGAGAAACGGAACCGAGCACCCTAAGGGAGCATGCAAACAAGGAGCGTCACAAAGATCCTAGCAAACATGGCATGTGAACAGGCATCACAGATAAGAACATGCGAACGGCATCGCAAGCAAAAAAACAGTCGTGTAACAGGCATACACGAATGTGAGTGTGTGAACAGGCATCACAAGTGATAACGCGAACAGGCATCGCAAACAACATGTAACAGGCATACATGTGCAAGTGTGTGAACAAGCATCACAAAGATATCATACGAACAAGCATCGCAGATAAGAAGATAGTAAACAAGCATCACATCCATATGGCATACAATCGAGCTCCGCTCGAGAAACAAACAAACTACCGAAGTGGTAATCAATGCAAATGCAACACACAAACGAGCTTAGCTCGTAAAGCAAGCAAACTACCGAAGTAGTGACCTGGGAACTAGGGAGACGTTCTAGCTACCGGGAAAGTCCTCCGAAGCCACCGTCCACGGGGAAAGTCCTCCGAGACGGGTGAACAAGACGATAACGGGAAATAAACGTTCTAGCTAATAGGGAAAGTCCTCCGAAGCCACCGTCCACGGGGAAAGTCCTCCGAGACAGATGAACAAGACAATAACTGGAAATAAACGTTCTAGCTAACGGGGAAAGTCCTACTAAGCCACCGTCCACGGGGAAAGTCCTCCGAGACAGATGAACAAGACAATAACTGGAAATAAACGTTCTAGCTAATGGGGAAAGTCCTCCGAAGCCACCGTCCACGGGGAAAGTCCTCCGAGACAGATGAACAAGACAATAACTGGAAATAAACGTTCTAGCTAACGGGGAAAGTCCTCCGAAGCCACCGTCCACGGGGAAAGTCCTCCGAGACGGTTGAACAAGACAATAACTAGAAATAAACTTTCTAGCTAACGGGGAAAGTCCTCCGAAGCTACCGTCCACGGGGAAAGTCCTCCGAGACGGGTGAACAAGGCAATAACTGGAAATAGACTGAAAGCAGTAAACAAACAAAAACAGAGCCTCTTTCGAGGGCTTGGCCAGATGAATGCCTAGGTCCTACTTCTCATGGCAAATATGATGCTGCATGCCTACCCTACTTCTCATGGCAAGATATGGTACTCGAATAAGTAAAAGGGACCAGGAGATACCGAGCGGATAGCAAATCCGCAGTGAGCTAGCAACGCAAGCAGAACTAAGAAACTTCACGTAATCTAACATCCAGCAGAGCCAGGAGTCCAGCATAAGCGTCAAAGCGATGCAGTGTGAAAATAAATCATAACCGCTATGTGGTGCGTATTAAACGCAACCACACAAGCAACCTGCAAGAAATACAATCCAGACCATACAGGAATATACATCTCAATGAATGAGAGATCAGGTGGATCGCATCGGGAATAAGTTCGTGTCCCACAAATAAAGTGGAACACGATGCAAATCAATCGTACCGGAATCGAATTCATGTCCCACAAATAAAGTGGAGCACGAAGCAAACGAATCACAATCAAAGACTCTCTCGAAGTACCTCGCACATCTCAACACCCAAATCAGTAATAACAAGGAGGCATGCACCCGCCAACCATAAAAAATAAGAGAAATTAAATTCTAAACAAACCCTAAACCAAAGTTTAAAAAGTTTAAATTGTTTTTTATGACATTTTTATCTAACAATTAGAACGAAACTATGTACGGAACAATTAAAGTCTAACAAGCAAAATATTACATGTTTTTGATTATTTTTTATCATGCAAAAGTCTAATCAAATATAATATTCATGTTATTATTGCATAGAAAATCATAGAAGAAAAATATGTACAAAATCTAATTTTAAACACTTAAAAAAACTTGAACAAGGGGGGTTCAGATTGAAATCAGTGGTACATAGGGTAGTTTGGTCGCAGGCCCATAGCATCTTGGTCCAAAACTGTTTTTGTTCAGAATTTTGTGGCAAAAAAGTGATGTTGGGCTCAAATGGGGTGTATGGCAGCAATAATCTCGTTCTTTGGCCCAAAACATGATGATCCATCAACAATTTTATCATTCAGACTTTGGTTCAATGAATCAGATTCTCATTAATGATTGTTAATACCAATTCAAACTCAATTAACTCTCAGATTTAATACACATCTACCACTAATCTCATTCAATTCTAATTAAAAGACCAATAATCAAAATAAGAAAGGGATTAGGGTTGTGTTTACGTGAGATGCTCACGTTCTTCTTGTCAAGCGGTGAACGGCGGCACAGTGAACGGCGGCGCGGTGATGGAGATCCTTCTCCAATCGAATCATCGCCGTGAATTAGAAGGCGCGACAATCACTCTCATCCTTCTCTTAATCTCTCGATCTCAGTCACATCGCGAACCTCTGTCTCAGTCTCTCATCTCCGTTCGACCATTCTTCTTCTTTTTGCTCACTTTCGAATCTTAATGTGATGTTGTTGTTATTGTTGTCTGCAGGTGAAGACGTGTAGTGATGTCGTGATGTGGTTGTAGGTACGTGATGAAGGTTCAACGGAGTTGCTCACGGATTTGGAGAATCGATGTGAAGGTGATGATTGAATCACGGTTAGTATGAAGATTGACGCGAAGATGACGTTGCCTTCGTTGCAGGTTTATTGAGGATGGTGATTATCGTGATGATTCTTCTCTCTTTTTTTCTGAATTTCTGTTACGATTATCTGCAGATAAACCGAGATTGAAGTTGTGTTTGAAGATTGATGACTGAGGATATGGAAGGAAGCGGTGATGATATGGAAAATTGAAGACGTATGCGTGCGAAGATGAAGTGCGAATGGTGAAGAGGTGAATCGATTCAGAGAGAGAACATTGTTCTTCCGAGTTTTTTTCTGTTATGGATTGTGCGAGAGAAATTGAAGATGATGAAGATTGAATTGAAGGTTCTTGGAGAAGGTTGAAGAAGCGATGAAGATGATGGAGATTGGATCCAAAGTTTGTTACCGGTTTCTCATTCTCTCCTCTCTTTCTTTTGCTGAATTTTCTTTGGTGAAGATTGAAGATAGTGAAGCTTGGAGAAGAAGATCGAGGGAGAAAAGTTTGTTACGATTCGGTTGTGAGTTCTCCCTCCTCTCAAATTCTGTTATGCCTTTTTTTGTTAATAATTTTTCTGTTCTCAGTCTTCCCCAGAATTCTGTTATGCAGAACCTTTTGTATTGGTTAGCTTTCCGATCCGGTTTCGATTCCGATGAGCTTCCGTTAAATTGTTTTCAGTTTTTGTTGAACTGGTTTGGTTTATTTGCAGGCTGCGAAGTGCAGACTTGGTTTAAGTTTCGGTTCTCCTCCTCTGATGCAGAATTTTGGTTTTTATGTGTAGATGCAAGGTTTGAAACCGTTAGCATTAAATCCGGTATCGAAGAAAGCACGTGGAAGGCAACATGGAAGCATTGTATTGATGAGATTATAGGAGATAGGATACGAGGCCAAACATCTTTGTGTATTTTTTGTAATTTTGTATGAATTGTATTACTTGAACATGGACCATTAAGTATTTTTGTAATGAATGAAAGATGAAAATTGTTGAATGATCTTAACTCTTGTAACTTGTAAATTCATCTTGATTATCTTTGAACTCAAATTCTCTTCAAATCTCAAGGAACAAATTCCAATTAACCGCATCTTCAATAAAACTCTAAATCAATTCAATTTTCGATCCAAATCAAACTTGTGCAATAAGCCGCCGATAAATTGAAAGAATAATGGCGCCTTGAACACAATGCTTTCCTTAAACTTATAACCTTGTACCATGACTCATTCTCCTGCAATAAGGATCTGGAAACAACAGAAACTCTTTTAATTTCCTCTGATTTTTGAATGACAAAATAAACGTCTTTCATAACTTATAGCATAGAGAGAGGGCAAATTTTGGGGTGCAACAATGGGGTATAATTTTCAATAAAGAATTGAGGGAATATATCCTAACCAGGGTCGGCCCAATACATGTTGAGGCCCAAGGTGGAATTTTTAATGATCTAATACAAAATATTTGAAATTTATTTGTTACTTTAAGATAATTATTTTAATTAATTTTATTTGATATTTTTTAATTGTTAATATAATTAATTTAGGGTTAATGAACTTTTTCGTCGCTTTAAATATTTCAAATTTCGTTTTTAGTCCCTCCAAAATTTTCCTTCAAGAAATAGTCCCTTCAAAAATTTTCTTTTGAACTATTGGTCCTTAACGTCAAATTTCGTAGCTAATCGGTGGCTAAATTCGTAGCTAATCTCTAGCAAATTTGACGTTAGGGACCAATAATTTAGACGAAAAATTTTGAAAGGACGATTTCTTAAAGGAAAATTTTGGAGGGATTAAAAACGAAATCTGCAATATTTATAGGGACCAAAAAGTTCATTAACCCATTAATTTATAGTGCTATTCTTAACTAAACTTTATAAAAAAATATATATTTACTACAATTATATATTAACTATTAGGATTAATAATAGTTTACCCCCTGGAATATGAGCGTGTTTCGGTTTACCCCCACCGATGCCAAATGCAGGTTTTAGAAACAGTTTTTTTGAAAAAACCGTTGTCAAAAGGTAGGGAGGGAGAAAAAACAAAATTCGCTTACATTACAGGGGTGAATTAATATTAACCCTAACTATTATTATCATTATTAATAATGTGAGTTCATGCCATAAAATATTAAATGCTCAAGTCATATTTTGAGTACACAATCACAACCATGCCTCTTCAAAAATGAGTGCTTATGATAAATTCATGTCAAGTGCTATCTTATTTCCACTCATTGACATTATAAAACCCGTGGATATAATCATTCTTTACTTTCATTCTTATAGGAAATTGTCTCAAATAAATACAATGCTACTTTTACTGTTGCTATCATTAAAAAGATGAAATCTTCAAAACTTGGTTGATACTATCAACTATCAAGCATGTCATAAGTGTATGAAGGTTTCAAAGGGAGTAAGAGAACCTTTTACATGTCGTGAACAAAAGATGAAATTACAAGGATGGAAGAAAATACTACTATTAAAAACAAACAAACTATATTGCTAAAGGTACAAGCTATTCCATGCCAAGAATCATATCAATAAACAGTAAAAAGATATGACATATTATACTAATTTTATGTTAGAAACTAGAAAATAATCCTTTCCTTTAACAACACTCTCTCTTTCTGTTCCACAATATTTATTCAACTCATCATAGCACAAATTATACAATCATACAAAGGATTATGGGGATGAACACAAGTTTAATGAGAGGACAAGGTTAATATTTATTTTTTGTAATTCTTTCATAATACATATTATTTGTATACTAATTAATGTTTGATTATCATTTTGATTTTGCATGACAGGATTTTCAACATCTCAGGTGTTGAGTTTGGTGATGAATAAACTCTACAAGCAATTTGTTGAGAAAGATATCAAAGAGTTTGAAGAATTCCATGTTGCTATTCTTGATACCTTCAAGTAAGTACGCAATTAATTTTTAATCGCACCTATAGAAATACTAATGACAATATTACGTTAGTATGAGTAAAATTGAATCGAGTTTTATGTAGCATAATTAACTTGGCTCTACCAGGGAAGCATTATGATGCCCCGTCATATAAGGATATAAAGGTTAGTTATCTTCTTACACGATTATGGTTTAGCTATACCAATATGTAATGTCTGGATCTATGGATCTGCCTCTGGGTGTACAAGAGCAATTTCATTCGAACTTGTGCATAAAGTAGCAAAACAAATTATGTATACAAAACCGCTCACATATTTTCCATCATACAGGAAATTTTCAAACTTTGGGAAGAATCAAATGAAGAAGCTAGAGAGGAGATGTTCAGAGACTTCGTGAATAAGAATGTGAATCTCAACAAAGTAGATGAATCTATGATAGTCACTGCAATAGTGGCACCACCAACAGCCATGGTGGCTAAAAGAACCGGACAAAGAACGCTGGCTCAGCTGAAATTTATGAATGCCATTCCTGATGTTGTGTTTGTTCCTTCAGCTACTGTTTTGGCTCTCATTGCTGTCAAAATCCTAAGGTTAATGTTCATAGGAAATGGCACAACATCAAATGCACTTAAAACTGCACCGGATCGTTCACAAGAAAACATATCAAAAAATACATCAAAATCCAGTGCAACACATGACACGAAAAAAACATCTGATGTACCTGAAACAACACCGGATCGTTCACAAGAAAACATACCAAACACTACATCACAATATAGCGCAACACAAGTCATGGAAAAACCATCTGATGCACCTGAAACTTCACCGGACCGTTCACAAGAAAACATACCAAACACTACATCAGAATCCAGTGCAACACAAGACATGAAAAAACCATCTGATGCACCTGAAACTGCACCGGCTCGATCACAAGAAAGCATACCAAACACTACATCAGAATCCAGTGCAACACAAGACATGAAAAAACCATATGATGCATCTGAAACTGCACCAGATCGTTCACAAGAAAACATACCAAACATTACATCAGAATATAGTGCAACACAAGACATGAAAAAACCATTTGATACACCTGAAATTGCACCGAATCGTTCACAAGAAAACATATCAAACACTACATCAGAATCCAGTGCAACACAAGACATGAAAAAACCATTTGATGCACATGAACTCACCTCCAAGGGAGAGTACTGTTCCTTGTGTAATATAGTTCATGATGAATGATTAACTGTTCTATTATAGTTTATATACTATTTATGTTCATGTCATGTCATATACTCTTTCCAGGCATAATTATATGTAAAAGGAAGGGTAATTTTATATACATTTTTATCTATCGTGACAAAGAATATCATACTTTAATAAGAGACGCCACAATAGATATGCAACAAGATATTATTAAACAACCAAGGCGTCATATATTTTTTAATCATATACTTAAGCATAACATTATTATTTTTGTGAGAAGGGGTAAAGTATTTATTTCACAATACGTCAATTAAGGATAATTATGCAAAACAAGGATTAAATGTTTTTATGTAAAACATCATGTTTAAGCTTATGTGGATTAAGTATAGTAACAAAATATCATATTTATCAAAAAGTTTAAGGGATATGCAAATAAAGGGGCTAAGGTTATTTAGAAACGGAAAAACATACTAATATTATTAAATTTAAAATATATAAAGAGAAATGCAAGAAAAATGAAATTACATAAGGGAAATTCCAATAATTTTGAAAACACAAGTGCAAAGAATAAATTTCAGAGATATTGCTAATATGAGTTATTCTTCATCAAGATCATCATGGTGGAAAGGGTGATGAGGTCATTTGGATTGGTCAGGAATGAAGTGGTGAACAATGAAGTCTATTTTGTCATTGAGGATATGTTTTTAATCAGGTCTGTGGTTGTGAGAATTTGAGAAGAGGAGTGCTCACAAGGACTTTTACACCAGTCGTAAAAGCTACAACTCACCCTATGATTGGTACCAATAACAATCCAATCCTAAGAAATAAATTTGATATTTGACAAAAAATCATCGATATGATTGAACTTATAAGGTTGTTAAACATAATATCATTCCTCCTCAATTACGAACACCATACAACAGACATCCAAATCAAACTTACTTTAAAACTTTTCACTTTCCTTCTCAAACCCAACCGAAACTTTTGAAAGTTCTCCAACAATCCTCATTCTTCACCGCCTCTATATCCACCCAAGTAAACACATTCTCCCACACCTTCAAGCTCACCCTGCAACTGAAAAATAAGTTAACAAGATTTTCATCTTCCTAAAAGTAACAACAAACCTATCATGAATGTTGTGCAAAATTCCTCTCCATACTAGCTGATCTCTAGTTGGGATTCTATTGAGTAAAACCCTCCACACGAAAATAAATTGACAGCATTTTGGAAAGACTAACATGACAAGTGCTTTGCCAAAATAAGTCCATAACCCCTCGGTTTCTAAAATAAATCGAGGTAATAGTATTGGGCGCGCTATCCAGTTATAAAAATAATAAAAATGTTGACGCCGGGAATCAAACCCACGTGTAGTTAACTTAACCCCTCGATTTTTTACTAACCGAGGTGATAATTAGTAACCTTTTATGACACCATTGCTTACCTCGCTTTCGTAACCGACATCAAACGCATTTAGCGTCCGTCGTTACATGTATTTTTTGTAATTGTGTCAAAAACTACAACTACTTATATTTGAATTGTAGCTTTTGGAAAGAGTACACTATCATGAAACATTTCCATGATTCATGAATGAAGTTTGGAAATCATTAGAATCCATATGAGTTTTGAAAATAGTGTACTGATTTAGTGGTAACCACTTACCATATTGGCATAACCGGTTACAACTGTAGCTAAAAAGTATTTTTCAAAATTTTTGTGGCTATAACCGTTTATAGGGTTTGGTTAATCGGTTACACAATTAATTTTTCTCAAAATATTGAAATTTTTGTTCCTATAACCGGTTATAGGTTTTGTGTAACCAGTTACTGTTTGAAAATGTCCAATATAGCTTGAAACAACATTGTTTTCAAATCAATTCTTTTCAAAACATGTTAGGATGCTTAATGGTGAAAAATGCAATTTTTTTCTAAGCTATTAAGATATTATACAAAGTACAATTATAACTTGTACCTTATTCCCACGATCATTTCATCAATGTACAATGACTTTTGAAAATTGCTTAAGTTTCAAGTCTTGTCACAAGAGATTTCTTTGAAACTATGATTTTTTTCCTTCTTTGGTAGTACATTAGAGCTTGATTATTTGTCTTCATCAAAACACAAAATGATGTTGAAGATTGTCTTCACAAAACATACCAACTATAACTCTACTATTCCTTTTTAAATTCTAAATTTCTTTATTCCCTATATTTGAGTTTTTATATGTTGTCTACATGAATATTCCTCAAGGTGTCTCAGCTCCAGCACCTAACCAGGTACGCAAGCTTGTGAAATCTCTTTATGGTTTGAAACAAGCTAGCCGTTAGTGGTTTGAGAAACTTGCCACATTTATCAAGGCACAGGGATTTTCTCATCCTCATGTTGATCATACTCTCTTCACCAAATCTGATTCTACTTCATTCACAACTATTTTAGTTTATGTGGACTATATTATTTTGGCTGGAACATCCCTAAATGTCTTTGCAGATCTGAAGACTTCCTTGCATCAGTCATTCCAAATTAAGGATCTTGGTGAACTCAAATTCTTTCTAGGGCTTGAGGTGGCTCGCTCTTTTAAAGGTATTACACTATGTCAACGGAAGTATTGTCTTGAATTACTTCAAGATGCTGGATTAACAGGTTGTAAACCTGCATCTACCCCTTTAGATGCCTCTATTCGCCTCCATAATGATAACGGTTCTTGTAACACCCCATATTTTCTAAATTTAATTTAATTGGAATTTAAATTATTATTTAGAATTATTCGATATTTTGTGAAATTAATTGAAAAGAATTATGAGATAGGCTATTGGGCCAAGTGTGGTGTTAGTAAAGAGAGGGTTCTATGTTAGTAGGCCTTTTACTAAATTAAAATCTATTTTCATAAAAATAAGGAATTAAGGGAAAAAGGAAAATAGAGGTGAAAGAGGAGCAGAAGAGGAGAAGAGCAGAGAACGTGAAAGAGCATGGAAAGAGGAAGAGGGCTTTCAAGAAATTTGGCTAAGGTAAGGGGGGACTCTCCGATTAAATTCTCTTATCGTATCTTAAGTGATGATATTGATTATATATATTAGTCAGAACAATTGGATTGTATGTTTAGGTTTTGGGGTTTTGGGAGATTTAGGTTGTTTTGTTGAATTGATGTGATTGATGAATTGATGAATGATTTTAGTGTTAAATGACCACTAAAATGTGTTATAATTGTATTATGTTGTGTTATTTGATGATGTTTTGGTGTGGGGATTGTTATGGTGCGATTTGATTGAGATTGGGAGAGGAAAGATGTCAGAATCACAGAAAAAAATCCTGCATCAGCGCAGCATGCGTCGACCTATGAAGATCATGCGTCGACCTATAGGTTCCCAAAAGACCAGCATGAGTCGACTCATGGGTTGGCCTGAGCAAACCCGAGGGGGACAGAAAATTCTATGCGTCGACCTATGGATCTTGTGCGTCGACATACAACATACAAATTTTTCACAAATTTTCCGAAGGCCATAACTTTCAAACCGTACATCCATTTTGAGCACCGTTTTGAGCGTTGTGAAGCTGATTTAAAACTTTATATGATGAATTGATAAAATGGGAAGTGGCCCTATTTTATTTTAAATCTTGATTTAATTTAATTGATGGATTGTAGCATTGTGTACATATATGTGTGAATGTAACAATGTGCTGTTATGGTGATGTAACTACTTTGAATTAATTGTGACTGGGAGTGTTTTGACATGATTATATGTGATATAACTGAATGATTGCTAATACATGTGCATGCTTATTGGTGATGAAATGGTGAGTTGTAATGATACAATGTGAAGCATCGGATAGGTGATGTTATAAGTATGTCATATGGGTGCATTCATTCATACGCGTTTTGATGATGGATCTCGGTGATGTTGTGGATCAAATGGTGGACATAATTCCCATTGTGCGGAATTTGTGCCGGTTGGACTGTATCTTGATGATGAAAAGATCAGTTGGATGGGTTTAGCCCATGTATGGTACCACATGCATAGTGTCAGTTCATTCATATGCATGATTTTCATAACATTATTGAATTTGTTTCAGTGTTATGAATTAATGATGTGTTGGTTGCGTATTTGTTGAATTGTCTGAATATAATACAATTGGGTTATTAATATAACTATGATGTGTTATTATTTATGATGCAATAATATTTGTTAATTGCGATGAGACTCACCCTTACATGTTGACATTTTCAGATTAAGGATAGCGGCTTTCGACTTTGTAAGGATTAGCTCATGAGTCTTTGTTTAATTAGCGTCGGGTGTCATGCTCTAATATTGTAACACTGGGGAACGCTAGTTTAGCGTCTATGATGATACTCTATTCTGTTGTTATTGTATTAATTTTGTGGGATATTGCATGGATGATGTTATGTTTATCCGTATGATGAATATTTCGCTGTGTAGAAACATGATTTTATTAAATTGATGATTGTTCATTGGTGAAGCATGACAAGTGAGTTTTAATAAATCGTTTTATTGAATTGTGGCACCCTTGTTTTCATGTTTACTCTGAGATTTTTATTTAATTACCGCGGGGTTTAGAAGGGTGGGTGTTACAGTTCTCCCTTCTCTGATGTCACTACATATGAAAGATTGGTGGGTAGATTGTTATATCTCACGACTACGCGTCCTGACATTACTTTTTCCACGCAACAATTAAGTCAATTCATGAGTGCCCCCACTGAGTTGCACTATAAATCTTCTATTTGTATCTTGCGATATCTCAAACGCCCTCCTTCACGTGGTATATTTTTGTCTAAGTCTTCTGATCTACAGATTCTTGGCTTCAGTGATGCTGATTAGGGAGGGTGTATTGACACCAGGAGATCTATCTCTGGCTATTGCTTCTTCATTGGTCAGTCCTTAGTATCTTGGAAATCGAAGAAGAAGGAAATCGTTAGTATCTTGGCTGCTGCTACACGTGAGTTGCAATGGATGTGCTTTCTTCTTCATGATCTTAAGCAACATCCCTCGAGGCTCCATGTTCTATATTGCGACAACCAGAGTGCTATTCATATCTCTGCTAACCCATTTTTTCACGAATGGACAAAACACTTGGACATTGATTGTCATTTGGTGCGTGAGAAAATTCAGGCAGGAGTGATACGTTTGCTTCCGGTTCCTTCCCAAGCTCAGGCTGCTGACGTTTTCACTAAAGCTCTTGACCTCATCCCTTCTTTGAGTGTCTTTGCAAGCTTCCTTTGGTCGACATCCACCAACCTCAAGCTTGTGGGGGGTATTAACGCATAGATATTATGATGACGTGGATACGTAGGCTGCATGTGTATGATAAGCTGCATGGACCATATTGCACCATATTATTAGCTTTAGTTAGTTAGGTAGTTGGTTGTATATATAACTACTTGTAACTGACTTTCTGAATCAATCAATGCATTATGTTCAATTGCAAACTATCTTCTTCTTCTTTTCTCCATCAATGGAGGTTTATGGTTGCTTAGACCCTGGTCAAAGAGAACTTTTTTCCTTTTGTTTGTCATGCTTAAGTCAAAGATCTAAGTACTTTAAGATTAAGTTCATCATTAGAGAAATGAGTCATCAAGTTATTTGTCAAGTGCACAAATCTTTTTTGCTAATCAAGGATCTCTACACTGAATTCTGAACAATTCATACTCTTGACATAATATTTTCAATTTTGATCTTTTTACTTCACTGGTTCCTTCATGAATGATTACTATTGGCGTAGCCAGTTACGTACTATATTGAGCAACCGATTACAGCTGTAGTTGAGAAAGTATTTTTTTTCAAAATTTATGTGACTGTAACCGGTTACAGGGTTTGGTTAACTTGTTACAATGGTTATTTTTTCTCAAAATACTGAAATTTTTGTTTCTATAACCGATTACAGGTTGTGTAACTGATTACAACGGTTTGAAAATGCTCAATACAGCTCGTAACCACATTGTTTTCAAACCAATTCTTTTCAAAACATGATAGGAAAGTGATGAAAAATGCAATTTTGTTATGAGCTATTAAAGTATTATACCAACAAGACATACCAAAAACTTGTACTTTATTCATCACAAAACATACCAATTCTAACTCTACTTTTCCTTCTTTAAATTCTAAATTTATTTATTCCCTATATTTGAGTTTTTATATGTTTTTTGCAAAATCGAAATAAACTAAATTATTCTAACTATTCTTACATGTAGACTCTGAGACATGATGTAATACTCGAAATATTATTAGGAAGTGCTAAGAAAGTACTAAGAAAGTTAGGAGAACAAAGTGAAAACTGTTGTATCATTGAGGAGAAGAAGAAAGGGACTCTTGCTAGCATGTTGATGAGAGAGTTAGGAATTAGGATGCTACAAGATCAGTTTAATGTTAGTATGTACCATATTCAAAGCCATGTCTATTCTATTCACTAGGAACCTAATCTCTCTTCACTCTCTTGTAAATTAGGATCTAATTCAATAGTGTACTATTTAATAACTTTATCTTTTCGCTGTGAATTAGCTTCAACTTCAAAATGAGAACACAAATATATAAAATTCACAAACTATATATTGCTTAAGTTGCAAGCTATTCCTTGCCAAGAATCATATCAATAAACAGTAAAAAGATATGACATATTATACTAATTTTATGTTACAAACTAGAAAGTAACCCTTTACATCATCCTATCCTTCTGTTCCACAATATTTCTTCAACTCGTCACAATTAATTGCTTCGGTCCGATACTGTTCAAATACAAGTTTAATGAGAGGAAAAGGTCTATATTGATTTTTTGTAATTCTTTCATAATACACTTATTTGTCTACTAATTAATGTTTCATTATCATTTTGATTTTGCATGACAGGATTTTCAACATCTCAGGTGTTGAGTTTGGTGATGAATAAACTCTATAAGCAATTTGTTGAGAAAGACATCAAAGAGTTTGAAGCATTCCATGTTGCTATTCTTGATACCTTCAAGTAAGTAAGCAATTAATTTTTAATCGCTATAGAAATACTAATGACAATATTACGTTAATACGAGTAAAAATGAATCAAGTTTTATGCAGCACAATTAACATGGCTCTACCGGGGAAGCATTATGATGCCCCGTCATATAAGGATATAAAGGTTAGTTATCTTCTTACACAATTATGATTTAGCCACACCAATATGTAATGTTTGGATCTACCTCTGGGTTTACGAACTTGTGAATAAAGTAGCAAAACAAATTATGTATACAAAATCGCTCACATATTTTCCATCATACAGGAAATTTCAAAACGTTGGGAAGAATCTAATGAAGAAGCTAGAAAGGAGATGTTCAGAGACTTCGTGAATAAGAATGTGAATCTCAACAAAGTAGATGAATCTATGATAATCACTGCAATAGTGGCACCACCAGCAGCCATGGTGGCTAAAAGAACCGGACAAGGAACGTTCCCTTCGCTAAAATTTATGAATGCCATTCCTGATGTTGTGTTTGTTCCTTCAGCTACTGTTTTGGCTCTCATTGCTGTCAAAATCCTAAGGTTAATGTTCATAGGCAATGGCACGACATCAAAGGTTGCAACAGGGTCACTTGTTGATCATGTAGTGCAGCCTTTAAGTGTTGATAATATTCTTCCACCTGCTGCACCTGAAACTACATCAGATCATTCACAGCAAGACATATTAAAACCCGAATCGGATCATTCACAACAAGAGATACCAAAACATGCACCAGATCATTTACGGCAAGACATACCAAAACCTGTATTGGATCGTTCACAACAAGACATACCAAAACCTGCACCGGATCGTTCACAGCAAGACATACCAAAACCTTCACAGCAAGACATACCAAAACCTGCACCGGATCATTCAGAGCAAGACATACCAAAAACTGCATCAAATTATTCACAACAAGACAAAAATATTAGATACCCTAATGTACCACTAGACCCCCTTAGCGCTCAATCTTTAGAGATAAAAGTCCTAAAAAATGGACAAAGACTAAGGATGACGATGTTGAACACTGTTAGAATATCTCACAATCACTCTAAAGATACAAGGTGTTAGTCAAGGGTTTTAGATCAATTTGAATGAACAACACACAAGGTTTTCATAAATTTCAGGGTATATGGGTCTTGGCTTTGATCGTTATCAAGATATTGATTAATCATGAACAACTTATTAAAATTAAGATGCAACAAAACAATAATAAATTGCACAAGAACAAGACGCAACAAAAAAAGAGAATGGGTTTGACATGAATTCATAATAAAGAAGTTGTTCTAGAGCAGAAGAAAAAGATTCATGGTGATGGTTATAGACACACTAAGAAGAGAAGTCAAAATCACACTTTGTCTCTATGGGTTTCTCCCATATGTTTCACCCACTTGTTACTTTCATCAAAGAAACAAATATTTAAATCAAGGATGAAAAATGGGTCTGGAAGCTTTGATAAACATTAAGTGAAAACTGTGATTCAAATAAATTTGAGCAGAGCTCAAATATAGCTTCATGAAATCAGTTGATTTGAATCAATTTTTACACTTGGTTGAGATCAAATGAGTTTGTGATTCGAATCATGTTTATTTTGTGATTCGAATCAAATGCTCTAGAGACAAATCTCATTTTTCACACAGCTTCTGATTCGTATCATGTATTACACTTGATTCAAATCAAATGAATGAAAATATAGATATGAGAGTTCTAACTTGTGATTCAAGCTACGCCTGATGTAACAACAAAGTATCAACAAGCTAGGATAAAAAAGAAATATTATCAAGGATCAAAAACTCTTATTATAATGAGTAAGGATGGTTCTTAGTGATACAACAACACAATAGCCGAAGCGATTAATAATGAAATGGGAATAGAATAAAGTTGAAGCACACAATTATAAAGTCAAATTACAAATACACATGTACTAAAATATCTATATCAAATTGACAAAAAAATCAAAACAAATATGATACCATACGATAGCATGACTACACTTTTAGTCGCCCCTTTTTTTTGTTTAGAAAATTTGAGATATTATTGTTGATCAATTATTCTGGGCGCTATTTGGAATTTGACGGTGAGATGAATCTGATGTATTACTGTACAATTTGTTGCTTAAGTTGTAAAAACTTTAAATCTCCCAGTGCATTAAACACTTAATGTGCGTGAATATTTATAATATCTCGAGACATTCTCCTTGTTTGACGAATATCAAATAGAGAGAAACAAATAAAGGAAACCAAGTGAATCCAAATTAGAATAAAATCCAAAAATAGGATGTCATACTTAGAGAACTAAACAAGCACCAATTAAATCGCATATGAAATTAACTATCGCAAATACGCAATTTAAGAAGAAAATAAAAAAAAAAACAAATAGAATATAGAAAATCACAGAGATATCATACATATGTGAATAAAACTCATCACCATATACACAATCCAAAATATAGTAAAATATGATCAAATACACAGACAACCAGTCAACTCAAATGACATACCTCTCTTATATACACTGTACTTCTACACCGTACTTGCAACAAAGAAAAATTGTCTTGCACACAAATCAAAGCAAAATCAATTGTTAAAAAAATGAAAATAGTATGTTTTATGTATAGAAATACGGTGTAGGTGTTACAAAATAGTTTAAGCATATCATTTTTCGACATACATATCTAGAAAGTGTTAATGCCAATGTTGTTACCAATGAATAATTAAAGTGTTTAATTTGATTATAATAAACTATTTTAATTATAGATGGATAAAAGAAGTTCAAATACTATCACATATGTAACAGTGTCAATCTTATATATTTTAACATTATCCGTATTAGAGTATCTGATCGTGTTGGTGTATGTGTCGGAGTCTGTGTTTCATAGGTTACTGTTGCAATCATTGTTACAATAATTGGTATTACTGTAAATCCTAGTCTAATGTAGCTTGTTGGTGTTGCAATTTAAGTTTTATCTTTGATCTACCCATCACATTCGATCTTCACCTTTAGATGCCTTGTTGGTTATGTCGAGCTATCCCAATTTCCTTACCAAAAGATAAAAAATAACGACAAAGGAATGATGAACAGGTAAACTGTTAGAACTTGTGTTGGGGGTTTGCTACAGGACAAGAAGAAGATAAAAACGGTACGATGAAAGTTGCACAAAATAAATTCCAAAGCGTGTGTTTACACAAAGCTTTAGGTTCGATTCGCCCCCACCAATTTAGGCAATTGGATGCAAATGAGTTAACCGACGAATCTCCTTCAGAATACTTTAGAAACCTTAACATGAATCGCACATTCACATTAAGCATATCGACCAACGATATTTTACCGAATAAAGTTTCCTCATTTATTCTCGTGCACTAGAAAAATAAAAAAAATGACTTAGATATGATTTTTGGATCTTGAAATATATTATGTTTGTATCCTTTTAGGTTTGGAAATTATCTTTATTTATAGAGAAATTCATGTCACTTGGTGAAGGGAAACAACCCTTCGAAAGAGTTTGTTGATGAATGGTTACATTGCTTCAATTGTAAAGCATTATACCATTTCTTTAAAAGGTCTTTTTTTAACCATTGCAACTTTTCAAATATATTTTGGAAATTCTCCAACATACACCATTGGCAAAGGACCGTTTCCTATATCCAAACTAGTTGTTCATGATTAGCCATTGAGTATAATCTGATGGTTAAAAGATTGATATTAACACTGAATCATACAATTAAGATCCTTTTCTGTGGTCTTTTTTTTTTTAAGCAAGATTCAATAATAAGAGAACAAAGGTTCTCAAACCCGGATACAAATGGACGAGACGAAGCTCGGCAAAGAAAGATTACACTCCAATAGCAACCTAAAAGAGATAAAACAAAGGGTTTTTACTAAATTCATAAAAATTACAATTGAAATGTGTAATATTTCCGATGTAACATTATCTCCAAACCAAAACCTTAATACTCCAAACAACATCTAAAACGTTCCAATCTTCGTCTCTAAAAACAATTCTCGTTGTTTAATATATGTTATTTTGTACTAAATTTTGTCAAATAGAGGCATTATAATGGTTTAAGTGTCTTTTGTGATATGCAATTGAAAATGGTCTTAAACTATATTGCTTAAGTTACAAGCTATTCCATGCTAAGAATAAGATAGATAAACAGTAAAAGTTAAGGGAAAGTAGAAAGTAATTCTTTCCTTTAACAGCAAAATTATAGATGCCATTTATTAACCTTGCACAACACCCTATCCTTCTGTTCCACAATATTTATTTATTCAACTCATCATAGTACAAATTGTACAACTATACAAAGGATTATGGGGATGAATACAAGTTTAATGAGAGGAAATGGTCAATATTTATTTTTTGTTCTTTTTTTCATAATATTCATTATTTCTCTACAAATTAATGTTTTATTATCATTTTGAGTTTGCATGACAGGATTTTCAACATCTCCGGTGTTGAGTTTGGCAATGAATAAATTGTATGACCAATTTAATGAGAAAGATGTCAAGGACTTTGAAGAATTCCATGTTGCTATTCTTGATACCTTCAAGTAAGCATGCAATTAGTTTCTAATCACATTTATAGAAATAATTAAAATAGATTTCTACCCAAAAAACTTTTAAAAAACATCATATCTATTTAAATGATAAATAATATCAACAACATTTCAATTAGTCATTTATTTATGTAACTAACATAAAAAAATATTATATTATAATTAATTTGGAGGCAATATTTTAATTTTAAAATATGTCTTTAACAAAAAGAAATGAAACAAATTTTAAAAAAGTCATAATTTATATTAATTGTAATTAACAATAAAAATTAATAAAAGAAATTCAGCAATGTTCTTGCAATTGAAGTTTTATGCATCTACTTTTTAAAATTATAGTTTTTTTTCTTTTACTTATTTAATCCAAAGAGTATATTTTATTAAAAATATGATTCATACAAATAAGATTTTTGAGTATATTTTATTAAAAATGTGACTCCTACAAATAAGATTTTTGTATATATATATATATATATGATTCATACAAATAAGATTTTTGAGTATATTTTATTAAAAATGTGACTCCTACAAATAAGATTTTTGTATATATATATATATATATATATATATATATATATATATATATATATATATATATATATATATATATATATATATATATATATATATATGAATCTTTTTTTATCTCTAATCAATTAATGACATAGGAGAGAGAAAAAAAGATTCACATATAATCTCCACCATTTATTTTAAAATTTAATGGTTCAGATTCATTCTCACATTCTCATATAAAAATACCATTCTCATATGATATGCCCTCTATATATATATATATATATATATATATATATATATATATATATATATATATATATATATATATATATATATATATATATATATATATATATATATATATATATATATATATATATATAATAGTGTGTTATATTTTATCATAAAAGTTTAATAATAAATGAGATTGTCTAATAATAATTTTTAAAATATTTATTTGTTAAATATTAATATTATTTAAAATTTATGTTAAAAAAATGAAAAAAAAAAACTAAAGAAATAATTAACAACGGATAGAGGTCCTTCCTGCTTGATGCGGGGATCGAATTACAGTCACAAGGGTAAAATTAGAGACATAGATCAGCTAGGCTTCAACATGTTTACTGTTACCTTATCAACTCTCTCTATATATTAATAATATATTATATCATTTCTAAAGCCAAAAAATAAAATTATGAGACCCTTTATTTTTTAAGTTCTTGGGTTGTCGGCCTGATTGCCCCTATAGTTAATACTTCATATCTATTACATGATAATAAAAAAATTACACTATAAAATTAGCATACTTACAATGATTTGATCAAATTATCACCATAACAAAGAATCTAATTTTATGCAGCACAATCAACATGGCAGTAACGCAAAAGCATTATGATGCCCCATCATATAAGGATGTAAAGGTTAGTTATCTTCTAAAACAATTTGTCCTCCTCTAGGTGTCTTGGTAGATAGAAAAATGTGATTTTAAAAATTATTCGTGATCTCGAATTTCTAACTATGTGATACAATTTTGGTGTATAAAAGAAAATTCATTCAAACTTGTGCACAAAGTAGCTAAACAAATTATGTATACAAAAATGCTCACATATTTTCCATCATAAAGGAAATTTTCAATCGTTGGAAGGAATCTAATGAAGAAGCTAGAGAGGAGATTTTCAAAGACTTCGTGAAAAAGAATGTGATTCTCAACAAAGTAGATGAATCTATGATAGTCACTGCAATTGTGGCACCACCAGCAGCCATGGTGGCTAAAAGAACTGGACAAAAAACGCTGCCTCAGCTAAAATTTATGAATGCCATTCCTGATGTTGTGTTTGTTCCTTCAGCTACTGTATTGGCTCTAATTACTGTCAAAATCCTAAGGTTAATGTTCATAGGAAATGGCACAACATCAAACGCTTCAAGTGTTGATAACATTCTTCCACCTACACGTGAAACTGCACCGGATCCTTCACAACAAAACATATCAAACACTACATCAGAATCTAATGCAACATCAAAGGCCTCAAGTGTTGATAACATTCTTCCACCTTCACCTGAAACTGCACCGGATCATTCACTACAAAACGTACCAAACACTACATCAGAATCCAATGCAACACAAGACATGATAAAACTATCTGATGCACATCAACTCACCTCCAAGGGAGATTATTGTGTCTTGTGTAAAAAGGTTCATGATTAATGATTAACTGTTCTATTATAGTTTATATACTATTTTATATTCATGTCATATACTCTTTCCAAGCATAATTATATATAAAGTAAGTGTAATTTTATATATATTTTTATCAATAGTGAAAAGAATATCATGCTCATACTGCATTGAGGTTAGGACAAATTTCCCTATTATAGTTGTTCCTTATTTGAAATATGTTTGTTCCTCAAAGTTGAATCTTGTTTATTCCAATATTTTTGTAACCAAGTTTCCATAGGGTAGTTGTGTTCCTTTAGTTCTGCTTTCCAGCATGTCGTCAATTACTTGTTGGGCCCAGTTGATTTTAACTTTGTTTTAATATACCACATGGTTTCTACATCAGATTGGGTTAGGGGACCGAAGTTTCTTGTTTTGGGAAATAGGATGTGAATCATGATGTAGTGAATCATCCTACTTTCAAGAATGATATATCCTGCTGTGATTGGATAAGAAAAGTGTGAAAAGGATTTTTCATTAAGGGGGTGCACTTGCGACATAGTTGTACCTATTGGATTTGTCGCCTAACTCGGTGAGATAATATTCCTGAGGAAGGTCTAGTAGTTTCCTAAATTCTTCTACAGACAAGTTTATGTGATGTTTTCTTACTTTGCTCTAGAGAATTCCATCTGTTAGATGAAAGGTTTGAGAAGAACATTTTTATTAAGGTGGTATAAATTCTTTTTGAGGGTGTGAAATGGAAGTTTGAGAATTTGAGTTCTTCTAGGGTTTTGAATAAGTAGCATTCTTTGAATTCTTTGAAGTCTTTGGGGTCTATGGTATGAACTCTCATGACTGTTCAGTTGGCAAAGTATTTTGAAGAATCTAGTTTATTATTCTTTGGTTGTGAATTCATCGGTGAGAGGGCTGGATGTGAAGCTGAATCTTCTAGGATTCATTATGAACTTTTTTAGAATAATTTTATTTGTGTATAGAGGCAAGAAAGTGTGATAAGAAAGAGAAGGTAACAATACAATACCTATATATATCGCGAGTTCTAATGGACTTGGGCCTGTATTCTGAGTAATAATTAAGTGAAGACTGTGCTGTCCAAAAATCGTATCTAAATTCACCAAATTAGAGTCTTCTAATCGGTTGCATTTTGTATTAGCCGACTGGACTTCTCAGTCTTTCATATTTTGATTAGATTTTCATTAATGATGAGATTTGATCTTTCAATCGCGTCAGGATGACTTGAATTTGTTTTGAAATTATGTGTTTCAAATAGTTATAATCGGTTAGCACTTTGTGCTAATCAGTTATAATTAGTTCTTCAGCCCTTCTTGATGCTTTGGTTGGTTTGTTAGGTGCTTTGGTTGGTTTGTTAGGGGCTTTGTTCCTTCCTTAACACCTTATATCTATTCTTTTAGTACCCATAAGCTTGAAATACTTGAACCCGCTCATTTTATAGGTTAGAAATAAACAATTTTGAAGAAAGAGTAATTAAAAATAATCTTTAAAGCATGAGGTAAATAATTAAAATTATTATTTTAAGAGTTTAATCAGATTCAATTTATTTTTTTAATTTTAAAATAATTTTACCTATTTTATCAAGAAATTTCTTGATGAGAAACCCTTAAGGGAAAATACCTCACTGGTGTGTCCTCCACACATTGTTGGATGCGAGAGTTGGCAAAATTACAACAATGAATAAGTCCATCTAAGGCTTATTCATTCTACTGATCATCTTAGATCAATGAATTTTGAGTAATACTCAAAATTTGCTGCTTTAATCACAATGGTAGACATTTGTCTTCATTGTTTCATCTTCAGGATCAAAGGCTTAAAACATGTATACTTCTGGAGTATACTTCTACTCATATTTTTCAAATAATTTCTTCTTTAGAAATTTCAAGCTACAACCCAAAAATCTGCAACATACTTTAAGGTTTCATTAGTCATAGAAGATCTAAGGTTCTTACCTTTAGATCTTTTCAGTTTAAGACCAAAATATTTTAAGTGACGTGCTTTCTTACAGTGGGTACATTTGTACATTGGATGCCTTTGAACATGTTTTATCTTGTTCATTGGAAGATGAGTCTTCTATGTTTCTCCCCACGATTTATGTCTCTTCTCCTCTTTGATCAACTATTGAAGAAACTTCTTCATCTTCTTTGTTGTTCTTTGAACGGGAGAATCCTTTGTCTGATGTTGATCGTTCAATGATATAGTATGTTCTTTCAAAGGATTGAACTAGAGTTATATGATACGAACAAGATGAGGACGATGACTCTTTGGTTTTAAGTGGTTGAATCAGTTCGTTCATCTTCTTAATGATTTCCTTCTTTCTTGACTTTTCATGAAATTCATGAAGATTTTCATCTATAGATTTAAGAGTTGGATAAAATCTCCAATTCTTAATTCTTAGATATATGTTAGTAAGATAATTTCTAATAAATTTTCCTATGAGTATATTTAAAGTTAACATATTTGCCTCGTGTGTTCATATTTTCTATCTTGATATTTGGAGAAGCTCCATATATCTTTTCTAGAGTATCCCACATTTCCTTGGCGGTTTTACAATGAGGAACATCAAAAAGTTTGTTATCAACTAAACACATTATTATGAAATATTTGAGATCTAAAACTATTTTTATCTTTTCTTCTTTGGTCCAAAGAGAATAAGGTTTTTCTAATACTTCATCATTTGTTTGATGAGTATTGTAAACTAGATCATTGATTAATATTTTCTGTAAATCATGATTAATACTTTGAAGAAAAAATTTACAATCTGATTTTTTGAATATCAAAACTGTCTTTTTCGAAAAGAGGTGGTGTGTTTAAAAACAATCTTGTGTTAGAAGTCATCTTCTTCCTGAGACGATTAATCCTTAAACAAGAGATAGGCTCTAATGCCACTTGTTGAACTTGAGACTTCACACACAAGAAGGGGTAAAGTGTGTGATTTAGAAAATGTGGTTTTGAAAAATTTTTGCAGTTTAAATTAGAGTTTGAAGACATTTTATAATTATAAGCAACGAGTATAAAATATTTGAAATGCAGAAATTAAAAAGTTAAAGGAAGAAAAGGAACACCGAGAATTATATAGGTTCATTCAAAAATAAAAAGGACCTACTCCTCTCTCCAAGACTAGGTCTTGAGAGTCTCCAATAATGCTTTTAGTAAGAAAGGCTCACGAACCCTCTTATACAAGGAAATGATGGTTGTCCTACAACCAAAATTTTACAAGACAAATTATATGAGCGTTTACGTCTCTTCTCTAATAAGTTGTTGAAACTGAAGTGGCCAAGCTTCCTTTCCAATTGTAAATTAAAGCAGTTAGTCTTATTTCCATGAACACAGACCTTGTAGATGTTAGTCTTTAAGTTCTAAAATATATTTGAGTTCCCTTTTGGTTTTAACAGGATAACCAAAATAACCTTAAGATTTTAACCGAGTTGATCTCAAAACCTATGAAGATTTCTATATAGGCTAATATTCAACCGATTAATACACAAGGGAAGATTACCAAAGCTAGATAATCCTCAACCTAGGAACTGATCACACAATTCCCAACCATAAGGTTTTAGCGGGTTTAGCTACGAACCACATATATTATCCCTATTTGGACAATATTCACCAAGGTTTATAAACACAGTTACCTTGGTGAATGTATACAATGCTACCTATCAAGAATTACTTACGAGACCTCACTCACAAAAGGTATTTTCCTCACAAAAGCATTTGGTTAAAAGAACTAGTGAGAGAAAGTTTAAAATAAATTTTTAAAGAGAGAGAGTGTGAGTCTCAATACACAAATTCGGGTTTTGGATAATTTTAAATGAGAAAGGGAGCCTTTATTTATAGTCTTGGTATTCCCCAAAGAAGGAAATAGCATTTAAGAAAGAATAGATGTTGTTAATCGATTGATTCAATCAGTTAAGGTTTATAAAACAATCGTATATAAGTTCCAAGATGGAAATATAAGATATATATTTGTTGCATAAAATATGGGTGCATTCAAATTTCCTTTCACCTCAAGGGCGCGTCGATCTAATCGTTTACCAATTTGCTTCAACAGATTAAATATAGTGAAAAATTGTTTTGTGGCTTTTTTACTGCTTCGGTTATGTTCTATACAACTTCCATATGTTTTTCAAATTATTTTCTTTTGGAATATAATTTGATAAAAATATTTTAATGTGTGTGTGTGTTCTTATAGCCATGTACCTCTATGAAAAAGTACTTTTGATTTTACATAGTTTCACTCACTTACTATTTTAAGGTATTTTCTCTACCCATTTGTCGGTTGTAATCTTTTGCGTTGACTCTGTTTTGAAATCTCTTGAAGCTTTTGATATAATCCAGTTTGTTTGCCTTTATCTGATAGTCATGATTATCAAACCTTTATACTCATGGCTTGCATCTTTAACTGCTTAAGTGTTCTGTTTGACTTATCATAGTTTTCATGATGGATATATCTATTATTTCTTTTATAGTTGTCATTATTAAAAGATATTGTCTTGATAAGGATCTATTACCTGCAAAACTAGGTTCCAAAACTGCTAGGTCTCTCATTTGACATTCTGAAAGAAGTGGCCTTTCATAATGTTTTACGCTAGCTCGAGTTCCTCGTGCCTAAACTTCGGGCTTTTAATGACTCCTTTACATTTGTTTGATCATAATTTTTTGTAACTTGTTATTTAATGCGTTGAATGATATTTTCCATATTGTTCATTTCCAATGTTTAGATTTTTGTGTTGTTTGGACGTTGTATTTAGGGTTTACTTTTTCAGTGTGTATTTGATGTATTTAGCATTCATTATCCTAGTGTTTGTTAGTTATATTTAGCATTCATTATTTTTGCGTATTGTCTTTGTTCTCCGTGGTAGGGATCGGAAACAGCGAGACGTGGATCCTCGTCCATGTCCCCAAGGCATAACTTGGATCAAGGTGGACATCTCTGAGTTCCACTGCCTAACTCCCTTGGATTGGCTAGATTTGGGGGGTACGCCATCTACGTAGAAATGTGTGTCATTTTTATCTTCCCGACCTTTAGCATCATAAAAGAAATAATGAGAGAAAAGAAAATTATGGAAAAATTGACAGAAAAGCAGTTGCATTTATAGTCATGACAATGTGTTACATTAAAAGGGTGGAAAAATGATATAAACATGTTCTTCAACTATAATACCAGTTGCATTCAGTTGCATTAGACTATGTACTTGTTCCCCTTCGAGGAACTTCAAATTGTATGCCATCTTCCCGGTGCAGGTATACACCTGGTAGGTTCTTCCCAATTTGCTGCTAGCTTTCCATATTGGGAATTTTTCCCCCCTGTGTCGGCTCCGTAGCACCAAATCCCCAATATGGAACTACCTTGGTCGGACGCGACAATTATACCTGGAGGCAACGGGTTGCTTAACGACGATACTAGTGAAAGTGTCCACCATCCTTCTTTATTATAAAAGGTTTATTTCTTCTTTGATGGCATTTCCATTCCCTTCTATTGGAAACGGGTTAGCCGTCCTCTAACTCATCTCTTAAATCTCTACTAGAATGACCGCTTTTACCTCGTACGTGAGCCGGAAAAGGGTTTTCCCTATAGTTGATTAGGGGTAGTACGATAAGCACACGGGACGTCTGGTAGTTAGTCGGCCCAGTTACCTTTGGTTTCCTCTAGTATTTGCTTCAGGCCTCTTACTATCACCTAATTGGCTGCCTTGGCCTGACCGTTCATTTGCGGATGTTCCATTGACGCAATGTGTTGCTTGATAATCAAATCTTCAAAAAGGCTTTTCAAACTTTTATCTCTGAATTGCGTCCAATTGTCTATTATAGTGGCTTGAGGTACCCTGAACCTGGCTTATACTTACTTTTTGAATAACTTTAAGACATTTGCTACTGTGATCTTTGCCAAAGCTTCTGTCTCGATCCACTTATAGAAATAATCAACGACTATGATAAGGTATTTGAACTGCCCTAATGCCGAGGTGAAAGGGCTGAGGATGTCATGTCCCCATTGTAGGAATGGCCATGGCGACATCAAAACATGCAACTCTGTAGTAGGGGAATTGAAAACATCATTGTTTCGGTTACATTGGTTGCATTTTTTTCACGTATTCTCACGGATCTCAAACCAAGGTCGGCAGAAAATATCTTGTCCTCATAATTTTCCTAGCTAATACTCTAGCTCCGAGATGCTGCTCGTCTATCCCTTTGTGCACTTCCAAAAGAGCGTAGATGGCTTTTGCCTTCCCTAAGCACTTGAACAAGGATGTAGATAAGCCAATTATATACAAATTCCCTTTAAACATCGTATATTTTCTTGCTCTTCTTTTCGCCAAAGTTTTCCACGACTGCTACCACTTCCCTCGGTACTCGATGCTTGGGGTTTTCTAGTTTCTTGGACGAAATATTGATTGATCCTAGGGCACCTTATAAATAATTCGGTGTGGATGTTCTCTTATCGTGGAACATGGGAAATCTAAAACACCCAGAAACTCGCCAATATCTCGTTAGTGGTCTTCAGGTATCACTACAGTAAAGGGTCTTTGTGGAATCTTGTTTAACAGGTAATAGACTCTTAGTAAAGACATAATCTTTTAATGATGACAACTATAAATAAAAGAAGAAATACATGCATCATGATAAAGATGCAACTAATGATAAGCCAAGTAATGAACTTAAGTAGTTAAAGATACAAGCCATGAATATAAAGGTTTGATAAACTTGACTATTAGATGAAGACAAACAAACTAGATTCTATCAAAAGCCTCAAGAGATCTCAAGCTAGTGTCAATGCAAAATATTACAACCGACAAAGGCTTATAGAAAATATCCTAAATTAGTAAGTGAGTGAAAGTATGTAAAAGCAAAGGGACTTTTTCATAGAAGTTCATGGTTATGAGTACACATACATTAATTTTTTTTTAAAATGATTTATCAAAATAAAATACTTTGAAAAAAAATATAGAAGTTATATAGAAAAAGATGGAAGCAGTTAAAAAACCATAAAAAAGATTTTTTTCACTATATTTAATCAGTTGGAGAAAATTGCTAACTGATTAGATTGGTGCGAACTTAAGGCGCAAGGAAAGTTGAATGCACCCAGATTCTATACAACGACTATATATATATATATATATATATATATATATATATATCTTACTTTTCCATATTGTAAACTTATATACGATTGATTTTCAAAAATTAACCAATTAGAAAAAACTCCAATCGATTAGATAACAACTTTTTGCTTAAATGTTATTTCCTTTTTTGGGGAACCTCAAGCCTATCAATAGATACTTCATTTCTCATTTCAAATAATTCAGAACATGAATTTGTGTATTGACACTCACTCTCTATATCTCTCTCTTAGTTTTATTTTAAACTTTCTCTCACTAGTTCTTATAGCCAAATGCTTTTGTATGGAAAGTACAATTTGTGAGTCAGATCTCCATTGTAATTCTAGAAGGATAGAAATGTAAGCACTCACCAAGGTAATCATGTTTATAAACCTTGGTTGAATACTTTCTAAATAAGGATTATGTATGTAGTTATAAGCTAAACCCGTTAAAATATTACTTTTGGAGATTGTATGATCAAACCTGGTTATAAGGTTGAAGATTATCTTTGTCTCAAAATCATCATTGGTTTGAGATCATCCTGGCTAAAATCTAATAGGTTATTTGGTTATCTTGTTAAACCAAAAGGGAGCTCAGTTATTTTAGAACTTGATGACTAATCGCTACAAGGTCTGTGTCCAAGGAGAGAAGACTAAATGCTTCAATCTAAACTTTGGAAGGAAGCTTGGCCACTTCAATCTCAACAAGTTAATAGAGAAAAGACTCAAACACCCATATTTATAATCTTGTATCATTTGGTTGTATCATAACCACCATTTTCTTGTATAAGGGGGTTCATGAGTCTTTCCTACTAAAAGCACGTGTGAATTATTGGAAACTCTTGAGATCAATTCTTGGAGAGAGGAGCTGGTCCTTTTAGTTTTGACTGAACCTATGTAACTCTAGGTGTTCTCTTTCTTCTCTTTATCTTTTTACTTTCCGCATGTAAATTCAGTATTTTTACTTTCACATGCTTAAATATTTGAAAAATATTTTTAAACTCTGAATATATCACATAAAAGTTTTCAAAACCAAGTTTTTCCAAACTACACAATTCACCCCCTTTAAATATAAACTCTGAATATAGACACAAAGGATTTTTATTAAAATCTATTTTGGTAACACATATCTAAATATTAAGAATTGGAAAATTTATCCAACTCTTAAATCTATAGATAGAAACCTTCATGAATTTCAGCAAAAATCAAGAAAGAAGGAAATCATAAAGATAGACGAAATGATTCAACTATTTAAAGATGAACAAATCCAAATTGAAGAGCCACCGTCCTCACCCTGTTCATATCATATAACTCTAGTTCAATCCTTCAAAAGAACATACTCTATCTATGAATGATATACATCAAACAAAGGATTCTCCCGTTCAAAGAACAACAAAGTAGATGAGGAAGTTTCTTCAATGGTTGAGTAAAGTGGAGGAAAGACATCCAACTTAGGGAGTAACATGAAATAGTCATCTTCCAACAAAGAGGATAAAATATGCTCAAAGGCACTCTACAAGGAAGATATATTTTCAAGGTGGATAGAAAACAAAAAGCATTCAGCATACAAATGTACCTACTGTATGAAATTAATTTAAGGTTGAAATAATTAGTTATATCAGATTAAAACCCTTAAAATAATTATTTTAATTATTTTGCTCATGCTTTAATTAAATCATTTTAAATTAATTACTTCTAACCCATAAAAATGAGTTTGCTCAAGTATTTTATGCTTAGGGGTACTAAAAGCACCAATTGGAGGTGTTAAGGAAGCAGCAAAGCTCAACAATCCAATCAAAGCACCAAGGAGGCATGTATGAGAAATTACAACCTATTAGCACAAGGTGCTAACGGATTATAAATGCTTAAAACCCATAATTTCAAATCAAATCCAAGTCAGCCTGATGATGTGCCTAGAAAATCAAATCTCAACATTAATGAAGATCTCATTAATAATATAAAGATTGAGAAATCTAACTAGTTAAAGAGAAATACAACCGATTAGAAGGCCTAAATATGGCGAATTTGGAAGGAACATGTCCTTCTAGAAAGAAGAATGACCCACTATGTGATCTCTCACACTCTCCTTCCTAGGCAAGGAAACCATGACCACCTAACCCAAACTAAGGTAGAAACCATTTTGTCATTAGAAAAAAAAATCAAAGTAAATTGGGAAAAACAAATAATCAAATATATGATAGAAAGTAGGAAAGAAGGAGCATCCCTGCCATATGGAAATCGCATCACAAAGATCCTAGAAGAAACAAGATACAACCTTGAAAATGAAGAATTCAAGGGAAAATCATATCCAATAGGAAATTCCATTTTGTCATCAATAAAGATCAGACTTACAAACAAACAAATCACTGAAAAACGGCGAAGCAAAAGACATCAAAAGATACCAAAACTCTCTTCCTCAACAATCTACAATCAAAGACATCAATGAGCTCATAGATTAACCCCTCATCCAAAATCAAAACCAACTAATTTTTTAGAGTGAAGACCCATTTTGGTCCCTCACAAACTTTACGCAAGACAAATTAGTCCCTCACAAAAAAATAGACCCAACTTAATCCTTTACAAAAACTTAACCGGATCATATTAGTCCTTCTGCTAATATTTTTCTCGAATCGGTTTTTTCCTACTTTTAAACCGTTTTTGTCATACTTTCCTTCAATATCACAACTTCTTTCATAGTTTCATATCATCCTCACTGACAAAACAAATCCAACGCATCTTCAAATTCAAAGCACCATAACAGAACGAACCACCAACAATCGCTCAGGACCTCCATCTTCACGATTCACCTCAGCTCTATACACAACAGCATCATATCCTTCATTTTTAGCTCAAGCGACCTGCAAACAATATCAAGCATCACAGTGATTTTCATATCATCATCATGTTCAACACGCATTTCCGAATATAAAATACCTAATAAATTTTAGACTTTTAAAAAATAGAGAAAGGTGAGCATCCTTGCATTGGGATTCAGTTCACAACTATCTACATTAAAAAACACCAACCAATTCAATTTTCTTTTTTATTTAAGAACATGTTAATTCCTTTCCACGACAATTGTGTAAGTCTCAAAAGGTTGAGCAGCAGTGGAATGAGACGTTTAAAATCGTTCACTTAAAAAACACAAAACATACAAAAAATTTAAGTCGAACTACGGCTGCTCTGATTCCTTAATCGGGATACGTAGGCATTAGGTCCCGGGGCCTGAACGAGAACAATCTTGTATATATTTTTTCTTTTCCTCGTGTTTCTATTCTCTTTCTTTTTGTGTGTTTCCCTTTAGCTTTAGGCTTTAAATTTTTAGATAACACTCATAGATTAGACTAACAAGAGCGGATCTTATCGAGTACGACGGACGTTAGGAGTGTTAATCCCTTCTCCTTGCGTAACCGACACCCTTACCCTTTCTCTTGGTCGTAAGACCTTTGTTTGTTTTCTCCTTTAGGTTTTACTCGATGTTTTCCTTTTCCATCTCTTGGGATAAATAAACAATCGATGGCGACTTTATTGATTTTTAATCTGATGATTTCGATCCGGTTGTTTCACGTACCCAGCTTGGTTGTTGGTGGTAGGGAACTCGAACCTCAGGGAAACTTCTACTACCATCCCAGAGTTTGCATCGCTTTGCTGTCTATTAGACATTATATTGGTGAATTCCACCTAGATGTGATCTGTGTAACGCCCGTATTTTGATTTATTATTAATTTGGATTATTTTATTATTTATTGAGTTTTGGCGTATTTTGAGCGATTTAGTCGGTATTATTTCGGGATAGCAGATCGATAGTTAATCGAGAATTTTAATATTTTTAGTATTAGAGATATTATTAGAGTGATCTCTATCGTTCTGGGATTTTCCGAGTAATTAAGATTAGACCAAAAATTTGAGACATAGAGTAATAAGGGAGTGTATTAATTCAGTAAGTGGGCTAAGTGAATAAGTGAGTTAATGTGCATGTGATTTTTTATAGGCCAAAATTGGAATAATGGAGAAGTGAGGTATACATCTAGGTTTTTAGAAAACCGGAAACATAACATTTGGGAGCAATAGAAGAGTAGTAATGAAGCTGAAAATAAGGTTTTGGTGGTGGTACGGGAGCTTTGCCATGAAAAGGAAAATAAATTGAGGAATTGTGCGAAGCCGGAAGCTGAAAATTCAACGGGAACAAATTGTAGAGCGAACTCTGAATACAAGGTAAGGGTGGGTTTCTTTCTCTATAAACGGGGACATGATGGATTGTATGTGGGTTTGGGGAATTTTATTATCTCTGTAATTGTTCGATTGATTGTCTAAAAATTGCATGAAATATGTGTGATGATGTTGTTGTGTTGTTAATCCGGAAATTGTTTGAAGAATTGTGTTGTTATGTGACTCTGTGATATTGTAATGTTGAAACAAATTAAATTTATAATCGATGATGATAAATGTATATTCTTTGTGATGTGAATGAGTTTGTGATGCTGTGACGGTGAAATTTTTTGAAATCGAAAATTGTTTGTGGACTGGAAACTGAGACCGTAATTGAAAATTGGCTCTGAGAAGAAGAAGGAAAATTGCTTAGGGGTGGGGGCCACCAGCAAAAGGGGTGGGCGCCCCTTAAAGAAAATATTAGAGGGCGAGGGCCACCAGAGTGTGGGGTGGGCGCCCCTTTGGCCCTGGGGTAAGCGCCCCATATGTGGGATGGGGGCCACCAGCATTGCTTCATTTCCAATTCTCTTTAAAACTGGCACACCTAATCTCTCAGTGATATATTTAGTATGTTCCCACTAATTAGGTACCTGTAAACCGAGTTAGTATATTTTTGTACCATATGAATTTAAATTAATAGGGATGAACATGTAAATTGCATAATTAAATTACTACCTATGGATTGAATAATTACAATTGAAATGAAGTGACAGATAGATTAAATAATGTAAGTATCCGACATAGGATAAAAAGGAAATAAATAGAAGATAGTAGTGTAGTAGTATAACTGGTGCATATGGATGATAAAGAAATAGAAGTATATCAGTAACAGACAAGTAGCAGTTATGAATAATTGTTAGCACTGTTAATTTAATTAGCAGAATAATTGTTTTGAAGTAGCAGAGTAGTAATTTTGAGCATATCCGTAACAGGGAGTTAAATAATAGCAGACCGGAATTTATTTAATCGGGTATTATAATTTAGGCGAGACCGGAAATGATTTGGGTATATGTAATTTAGTGACGTTTTTGGCCATGTTGTGACGTAACGCATATTATGAAATATTGCGAGTTTTGTGATTTTGTAGGAAAAATAAAGTGACGATTACTTATCAATAATTATTGATATATTTTGGTGATGTAGGCGAATGCCTTTGCAACGTTATTCGGTGATGTTTGTGATTTGTTGCATTTCATCAGTGTCTCATGAATTGCATGTTTTAGCAACGACCTTGATTTGGCAACTCTGACGTAGGCTTATGCCTGTTGGAATGCCTCTATTTATTGGCAATTGGTGATGGGGGCTGCAGCCCTAGGTACCACATGCATATTGCATATGTCGTATCTCATTCATTTGATTTGTTGTGACGTTGTGTGAGATATTGTGATTTGATTTTTAAATCGTTTTTGGTGGTGTGAATTGAGATATATTATAACTTGAACCGTAATATACTTTTTATCATGACTTCATTTATATGGTTTGATATCTCACCTTTTATTTGTCTCGCCGTTACCTTTATACTAGTAACCTGCAGGTGATAGATTTGACAGCTTTGGTGGTCGCTTTGATACGTAGCACTCGGAGGATAAACGTGTGTTTTAATTATTTTTTAATTACTGAATTTTTAGTGATGTTTTATTGTTGAACTGTAGCTTAAAGCTATACTGTGAAGATGCTATGATTAAATTGAAATTTTGTGAAGTTTTGTGATTCCGTTGCGAGATTAAATAATTTTGTTTAATGACGTGATATATATGTCGTAAATGATTTGAATGACGAAATGTGACATCTCAATTGTTGATAAAGTTTTTGAATAACTCTAATTTTTCGTTATAATTACCGAATACTTTATCGGGTAGAATTGGGGTGTTACAATCTGGCTCTGGATGTACTAGGGTCATTTCGGCCAAGAAGTCAATGAATAATTGAGCCTTCAAAGCTTTCATTTCCTTGAAGGATACCTCGAACTCATACAATTTTTTGGCCCACTTCGTCTAACACATATATTTTCATGGCTGGTAGAGCACCAACTTCAGGGGTAAATATGTCCAGACTACTATGGAACGTGCGAGGAAGTATCTTATGAGATTCTGTGATGTTGTCACCAACACCAAGGATTCTTTCACAATTTTTTAGTATTGTGTTTCTTCCCCCGCTAGGACTACACTTACAACTTTCTTGGCAATACCTAAATACATGTACAATGTTTCCCTCGAAAGTTATTGGGTAAGTACCGGAGCTGTATCCATGGTTTATTCAGGGATTCAAACACATATTCGCAATCATCCGTCCACTTGAAATCAATATTCTTCCTCAAAAATCTATATAATGGCAAAGCATGCATGGAGGATTTTGAAATGAATCTATTCAAAGAAGTTAACATACCATTCTACTTTTGGACTTCCTTTTTCAACATTGGCTAACTCATTTTGATAACTGTTTCACACTTGCTAATGTTTGCTTCAATTTCTCACTAAGTTAGATAGAAGTCTATGAACTTGTTGACTATGACCCCGAAAGTATACTTTTTAGGTTAAGCTCAAGTTATACTGCCAGAATCTCTAGAACACCCACTGAAGGTGTTTAGCATGAAGCTCCTCCTGACTGGACTTTACGATCTTGTTGTTTATGTAATCCTCTATTGTATCCCTTATCTCTTCCTGAAAGATCTTATTTATCATTCTTCGATAAGTTGTTCCACGTTCTTTAACCCGAAGGGCATGACATCGTACTAGTTATTGACATGTTTGATCATGAATGTCGTCTTTATTCAGTTAGCCCCAAACATAAGTATTTGATTGTATCAGGAGGAACTGTCCATGAACGAGAGTAACTGGTACCCGGCTGAATTATCTACGAGTTTGTCATTGTTAATGTGCAAGTAAGAATACTTCAAGCGTGATTTATAAAGATACATGTAATCGACACACATTTTCCCGAGGCCTTCTTCACCATAATAACATCAGACAGCCCTTATGTATACTTTTCTTTAGAAATGAATCTAGCGCCTAATAGACCATTCACCATGCTTGTTGTGACTTCAACTTTCTATGTGGACTACCTCTTCCACCGATAGGAGACATAGTGGGAGGTGGAGCCCACATTCAATTGATGGCATATCATGCGGGGCGATAGCGAAAAGGTCTTTGTTGGCTTGGACAAATTCAATCAAGGTGAACCTCACCTCCAAGGGAAGCTTGGAACCCACCCTTACCAACTCGGAAGTGTTATTGCGAAGTTGGACAAAGTCAAACTCACCATTTGGAACATATCAAACTTCATCCTCGTGCGCGACTAGGTCAAACATTACAGCATTCACTGGTTCTTTTTCTGCTCTTGTCATTGACATGAGAATGCCCTTGCGGGTGAGCTCCTCGATATGCTTTGCCTACTCCACGCCGGTACTGATAATGGTTGTCCTACCTTTAGATGGATCGGCGATGCCACGATGTCTAGTCTTGCTAGGAAAGATCTCCTATGGACACCTCTAAAGGCGCTCTTACACGAGATTACAAGGAAGTTAAGGATTACATATCTCTCGTGCATTCCTTCTCACATCATAACTGTCAAATTTGCCATTGAAGGCTAAAATATACCCCCCGCTATAAGAATTCAAATATGTTGTTGGAAGCCTAATAGTTCTAATTTGTCCGTGTAAAGGATATTGTAAGAGCTTCCGTCATCCACAGGGAATCATGTCAGGTTTCGTTCAGCGATGGTGACTGCAAGAATTAGAGGCAGGTCGAAGTTTTGAATTCCATTGATCTTTTCACGATCTAGAAATCCTAACTCCAATTGATATTCGCTTTGTTGAATGCCAGTGTCTGTCATGAGTATAAGGCAATCTTGTTAAGGACGGTTGAATTTCACGACATCATGGAATTCATGGATTGATGACACCTAATGAACGATTGATGCAGAGGATGGAATAAATCTCTTAGACATGACTAGCGGAGTTACCACTTTTGATTCTAGCGATGTAGTTCATCCATAGCGACTTGCATCTCCACTAGGGCTTCCTGATCGCTAGAACTTGATGTTCTCACATTCCCCACGTGTTCAGCTCATGTCCTATAACTCGTTGTGCCCCTTTTAAGTGTCCTTGTGGGATCCAAGTGATTGAAATATGATTGATGGAGATCATTGATGTTGTCTTAGCTACAATGTTTATGACAGTTTACATCCTTGAAGCATAAGGCATGTAAGGGTAAAATAATTAAGAAGAAATAGGACAGTCTACGTATGAAATGCATGAAAATGCATAAGTAAAAAATAAAAGAAGAAAATGAGATTTGTGGCTTAAATGGGGGTTTCGAGTTCTATAATCTAAAATCTTCTAAATTAGGCTCCAAATCAAAATTTTAAAGGTTTTTTTTTTAGATATATTTGTAAGAGGTTTTAGGGATACAAATAAAATTAATCTATATATTAAAACACTTCAATAATATTGTTATAATTGGAGACAAATACTTGTTGAATATATAGAAGTTAAATTTTATATAAAAAAAATCAAGCACCAAGATAACGTGTCAATAAAGACAATCAAACATATTAAAGTGAGTGATGTAACTCAATTAATATGCGTTATTTGAAGAAAAATGCTATAATGACACTAAAAATGAGATATAGACCGTAGAAATATACCATCAAGTCTATCTTTTCCTACTTTTTTAGTATTTTTTGCCTGTCTTAGAATATGTGCTAGAGTTAAAATGAACTTCCAGATGTAGAAATAGCATTGCCGTTATTTGAACTAAGTGGTTGTAAATTCCTAATAATATTTAATATTAACTAGTGTCGTCATGGTAATGGTTAAAATTTTAAAATAATAAATTTATCACGATAATCTACGTATTTAATGTTTCGAAAATCAAAATATTAAATTTTTTATAAAATATTTTTTTAAATGCTTAATCATTGCCCTGAAGACACTAGTTAGCAAGACCCTTCATAAAAACAGTAGACCACTTATATTTAACAGTATAAATTATTAAAATGGAAGACTAAAAACTATATAAAAATTAAAATAAAATTTGTAATATTTAAAGTGACTAACAGTATATTTAACTTTATTCTTAAGGTTAAATGGCTTTCACCCTCCTAGCGAGATTCGGTTTACCCCTTTTAAAAAAAATATTGGATTACTCTCTACAATATTAAAATTGTAAGTCTTTTGTCCCCTAAGAAGGAAAATTACTCCCTGTAAAATATATTTTTTTATTTTTCCCCCTAGTTTTTACACGTTTAGGGAGGTGTCCAAATATTACAGGGGTAATCCAATTTTTTTTTTTAAAAAAGGGTAAACCGAATCTCGCTACTATTGCAGGGAGTGAAAGTCATTTAAACCTTATTCTTAATTCGATACATTCTTCATGCGTGTGTTAAAAGTTATTAGTTACAATGACTTTGATTGTATATATTTCATGAATTCATTCTCAGTCATGTGACCCAAATGATAGATAGTAGTTGTAGGAGGCTAACTTAATTGAGATGTCATATTTATCATGTGTGCCATCTCATCTTGTTCTTGTTTAAAAAAGAAATTCTCTCTTATACTTTGTTTGTCAGATTAGAAAAAAAGAGAGGAAAGGGTTTAGATGAGGAGGGTTTTGAAGATTTATATTTATTCCAATATCAAAATCTCTTAATTTGAGATAACTAAAAAAATTATGTTAGAGATGGGGTTTAGAGAGTTTTAGTAGATTTAGACAAATTATTTAAATATAATTTTTATTATTATAATATTTCAAAAATTAAAAATAGGTTAATCAAATGTATTATTTTATTACTCTGTATAATTTTTTTTAAATCTTAACGATTTCTCTCTTTATATATATATATATATATATATATATATATATATATATATATATATATATATATATATATATATATATATTTGACAATATATGAGTTTAAAATACAAATTGATTTAAATTTAAAATTCTGTAATATATTTCTATTCTTTATCAAATAGTTGCACTTTAAAAAAACCACATAAAATTTTGTATTCAAATTGTCAAAATATAAATATAAAAATAATTTTAACTTTATTTAATTTAATTTTGGGATAAAAGTTTGGGATATGCATTTATGCATAATAATTTATTTTTTTATTAAATCTGTCAAGATTATGAGATATAAATAAATAAATAAATAAAATCTAAAATCAACATAAAATTATGTGTATATTTATTGTATAAAAAACTAACTTAAAAAATCTAAATTGCAACTCTATAATTTTATGTTAAAAAATCTAAATTGCAAACTTTAGTCCCTCTATTTTATTTTATTTTTCAATTTTGACCTATCTATTTTAAAAATTATTATTTTTATCCTCTTTTTAAGTTTTTTTTTTAAAAATTTTTGTCTCTATTTTGTTTTTTTTCTGTAAAATTAGTCTATATTTTTGTTTCTTTTTCAACATAGAACTCAAAAGAGGATCAAAATCGTAGTTTTAAAAACGGATGATTAAAATTGGAAAAAGATACAAAATAAGGGACCAAAATTGCAATTAAACCTTAAAATCAATTCTCTTCTTCAGTACTCAAACAATTATTTTTTAGTATAAAAAAATTAATTATTTTAAATGTGTTAAAAGTAATTTTATTACTTTTCCACAACATAATATAATGGAAAAGATAAGAACACTCATATACATCATTTAATATTTCTTCTTATTATGTATGTGGATTTAAAAATGGAAAGAAAGAGAGTAAATAACTACTTTTCTATTTACAAAATAAAAGAAATAAAAAAAACCATACAAAATTAAACCTCCACTTTATGGTGGGTTGATTCATTAATATTGCAAGACTGCCCACAATTTTTCTTCTCTCATTTTTTTATTATGTTTTCAATGTGAGAATCTAATTAGAAGAAGTTAGAAATGAAACATGTAAATACAAGCCATGAAATAAAAATTGGAAAAGTGAGATAAAGTTTTTTTGTTTAAATGAGTTAAGTGAGAGAGTGTGTTAACTCAAAATAGTATGAATTTCATATGTGTTCTTGAAAAGGTGAAGATATTAAACTCCTTATAATTTTGGGTAGATCAAATTGCTCTCGTGGGATTGGTTGTTAGTTTTTTATGAAGGGTTTGTTAATGGTTTTTTGGGAGGTTTGGTGCAAGGACCCTAGGCTAGTTTTTTGTTGATGGATTGTGGGGTTTGTTCCCTTTTTGTTGTAATTGTTGTATGTTTGGGTTGTAGCACCCCTAGTGCTCTAATTTTATTCCATTTTCCTTAAAAAAAAATTGGTAACCCATGGATGTTATAAATTCTTTAATTGTATAAGTATTTTAGGAAATAATCAGCACAAAATAATGTATCTTTTATCTATAATTATAAATTTATAAATAATAGTTAAAAAAATACAATTACTTTTTTTTGTTTGGTCTAGAATACAATTTCATAAAATAATATTTCTAAGTAAGAATAAGGTATGAACTTTCACGATTATAGCATTTTTAACCATTAATCTCAAATAAAATTGGAGTCTCTTGAATGTCTTTCTCTTTCAAAAACTCTTTTGCAAAGTTCTTTTTTTATATTTTAAAATAGTCAAATAAATATAAATAAATATAAAAAAGATAAAAGCCTATAAAAAAATATAAATAAGTTACATGAACACAAATTGTGTCAAGACAACAACACAACAATAAAAAAATTAAAAGAATCGAAAAAAAAACTAAAAAATTAACTGCAAAAAAACCACCAATAATAAAAAAACAAGAGATAAAAAACTCTGCAACAACACAGACGGCCAGAAACCAACCAATGATTAACAAACTAGAGTTTAGGCGCCCAAAACTCCAACAAAAGACAAAAATTTCAAGGAAACATCAACAAACCACTAAGCACGAAGGTCGGAATCTTGCAATTTTTCCGTAGTATTGTACCACAACGGTTGGAAAAGAGATACCACAATGTATGACCAATTGTTGTGAGGTAAGAGGTGGTTGTGTGTATCATGTTTTCCACCACGGTCCTGCAATCGTAATTATAAGTCAAGTGGTGTGTTACCTACCACAACGGTTATTGCAAACAAGCATTATGATATTCTTTAACGCATAATATTTAGCAACGGTTCTTCTAAACAACTGTTGTGGTATATACACTGAGTTTATTATAAATTATGTGGAAGTCTTATTTCGCCAATACTCACTAAACATATAATCTTTCAATATGATCTAGAATATTATAATATGACAAATTTAGTTATATTAGAATAACAAGTTACACGTTAAACAAGAATTCTTCAGTTATTTAACCGCATTTTGCTCTTTAACTGTTAGAATTTGGTTTAATGTTCATACATCTTCAACCCCCCTTCTTTCACCTCTATTTCATTTTGCAACATATTATTTACTTTGCAATCAAAATTATCAGTGAAGGAAGGGGAGATTGAAGAACAATGTATGACTAATTGTTGTGAGGTAAGAGGTGGTTGTGTGTATCATGTTTTCCACCACGGTCCTGCAATCGTAATTATAAGTCAAGTGGTGTGTTACCTACCACAACGGTTATTGCAAACAAGCATTATGATATTCTTTAACGCATAATATTTAGCAACGGTTCTTCTAAACAATTGTTGTGGTATATACACTGAGTTTATTATAAATTATGTGGAAGTCTTATTTCGCCAATACTCACTAAACATATAATCTTTCAATATGATCTAGAATATTATAATATGACAAATTTAGTTATATTAGAAGAACAAGTTACACGTTCAATGTTAAACAAGAATTCTTCAGTTATTTAACCGCATTTTGCTCTTTAACTGTTAGAATTTGATTTAATGTTCATACATCTTCAACCCCCCTTCTTTCACCTCTATTTCATTTTGCAACATATTATTTACTTTGCAATCAAAATTATCAGTGAAGGAAGGGGAGATTGAAGAACAAGAAGCGTTAAACCAAGTCCTAACAGTTAAAGAGTGAAATGCAGATAATTGTCTGCAGAATTCTTGTCTAGAATTGTACTATAACTTGTTTTCTAATATAACTTTATCTATCATATTACAATTTTCTAATGCAATCCGAAAAATTATATATTCGGTAAGATGTTGGAAAAACATGCAAACGACATAAGATATAATAAACTCATCTTAAACAAATATTAACAACAACATTCATAAACAACAAACCTTAAACAACAGACAATTTTTATATGTAACAACAACAACAACAACATAAACTCATAAAATGTGTCAGAAACGTACATGTCTCATAATGTAATACAAAATGAAAGGAAAAGAGGATGAAGTTAAAGAGAGTGTGGCAAACATGTGTTAATCCATAAGTTTACGGTGCTTACACAAGTTTGATGCACTCACTTTGACTTCAATAAAAAGAAAAAAAAAACATGTGTTAATCCATAAATTTGCGGATGATCCATTCAATAAATCATCCATTTTTTTCCGACTTCATGAGTGGGAATATCTTACTCCTCCTTAGGTTTTCTTGGTTCTGAAAGAAAAAGAAAAAAAAAACCTTGCAAGAGTATTATGCAACATTATTTTGTAGTATTTGATTTCTATTTCGACAATTAAAATTTTATTAAAAGACATTGGTAGAGGTTTTTAATTATTTCTACTTAAAAAATAAGAAAATAAAGTAATTAAGATAGCATAATATTTTAAGGTCAATATATTTTTTAATCTCAACAACACATCTCTAAGAAAACAATTAATATGAACAAGGAAAATAACGCTAAAAAGCCTGCCAGTCAAAACAATTTAATAAAAAATATAATCAATTAAAACTTGATTAGTACTAATAATTGTTTTTTTGAATATACTCTAATAATTTGACAGCTACAAATATATATATATATATATATATATATATATATATATATATATATATATATATATATATATATATATATATATATATATATATATATATATATATATATATATATATATATATATATATATATATATATATATATATATATATATATATATATATATGAGGAGGGATCAAATTACACCCTAAGAGTTACACCACGAGTTACACTCGTTCAATAACTACATTTCGAATTAATATTTTTTAAATTCAACCGTTGGATTGAAACATAATATCATATAGATCATACCTATAAAGTTTGAGCTTAATCTATAATGATTTACTATGTCATTGAATTACATCAAAATTAACATTATATGAAAGCTCATTTTGACGTTAATCTTTGGATATCTTGATCGTATAACAAATCATTATAGATTAAGCTCAAACTTTATAGGTATGATCTATATGATATTATGTTTCAATCCAACGGTTGAATTTAAAAAATATTAATTCGAAATGTAGTTATTGAACGAGTGTAACTCGTGGTGTAACTCTTAGGGTGTAATTTGATCCCTCCTCATATATATATATATATATATATATATATATATATATATATATATATATATATATATATATATATATATATATATATATATATATATATATATATATATATATATATATATATATATATATATAGGGAGCATATCAAGTGAGAGCATTTTATAATGAGAGATGAGAGGAATAAATATCAACCATTGGATTCATCAAGAGAGAGAAATTAATAGCCACATTAATGCATTAACCTTCTCTCTCTTGATGAATCCAATGATTGGTATTTATTCCTCTCATCTCTCATTTTAAAATGCTCTCACTTGATATGCTTCATATATATATATATATATATATATATATATATATATATATATATATATATATATATATATATATATATATATATATATATATATATATATATATATATATATATATGAATGATTGCATATGCATCTAATCGTATCACATCACATCATTCTATAATTTAATTTTTTAGATTAATTTTAAAAAGTATTTCAAAAAATATCTATTTAACATTAGTAATCATTTTTTTTTCTCATTTGTGGGGGCTTAAGTAACATAACATTATTTATTATTATATCTCTATAAGGCGTTGCAGTGATTTCTTATTTTAAGAAGTGTGCTCTTTTCTTTTTTTTTTTAACTTCTTTTCTTTTAATATTGCTTATTAAATGTTAGTCTACAAAACAAAAAATACTATCAATATTTTTTATTTATAAATATGGCACAATACTGCAAACCCAGTTTAATTTTTAATATCAACAAAATACTTTTTGCAAAAATTAAATCAAAAACTAATATGTGCAAGGAAAAGTAATACTAATCAAATAGCAATCAAAACTTCCAGAAAAAAAAATTAGGAAATCAAAACTTCATTAATAATAATAATTGCCTTCTTAAATATACTCTAATAATTTGAGTACCACAAAAAATAAATACCAAGACATAAGTTCAACTAGAGACTAGCAATCAAATTAACAAAACATTATTATATGGAAATAAATAAATTAATAACAACTTATTTAAAGTTTGAGTGTCAAATCAAGTTCACAAGATTCAGAATTGGAGGGTTCTTCTTTAATGTTGGACTTTGATTGATGAATATCAACCTTGGTTGAATTTGAATTTGAACTTGTAGCAATATTTGAAGAAAAGTGTCCAAATTTACTATGAGAACCATCTTCAATCTTCAAAGTAGTTGCACCACCAATACTTAGATTTCCAACCATGCTATTACCATTCCTCATGTTTGTCAATGACATGAGAGAAGGGTTTAATCTCTCTTGTAAACACAAAGCACCATTAGCATATCCAAAACTATGTGAAGTAATCCTAGGGTTAGGGTTAGGGTTAAAATAAGGTGGTTTTTGAATTGTTGAATCAATTCTAACCCCAAGTGAGTTATAATAATTAGGTTTATAAAGAGTATTTTGATAACTAAAATAAGGGTGAACCCGAGGTTGTCCAAAACGTAAAGCATTGTCGTCGTACCTTTCTTTACGCATTTTTTCTAAAGTTCGCTCTGCCTTATGAGCATTCTGATGTCCGCCTAAAGCTTGTGAAGTTGAAAACAACTTCTTACAAAAAGAGCATGAAAAAAGCTTTGAATCCGAATTCTTCTCTTCCTTTTTGTTTTCATCTCTCCCTTCGTTGTTGTTCTTAGTAGGAAAACGAGATGTTGAATCAACTTGAGTCGGACTAAAAAAATCATGTTCTTGCACATTCGACGACTCTGGAATGGAATCGTCTTCTAGTAGTTTGACGAAACTAAAAAGATTGTTGGAATTTGTGTTTGAGGATTGATCTTGTTCAATCTCCTTCATGTTCACCCTTTTTTTAGAGTGAGAAGAATCACTTTGCTCTTGTGAAGTGGCTGAGGTGTTAGAGGATTCAGATGCCATGGCAAAAATTAGGAAAAGCAAGCAAACTAAACAAACCTATTGTTGGAGAATGAAGTTGTGGTTTTTTTATTCGATGACAAGGGTTATTTATTTTTAAAATATTTGAGTTAATGCAAATATCTTTATTTAAGGAAAGAGATTTCATCATATGCATATTTTTTTAAGTCATTATTTGAGTTATAATTATAATAGCTAAGATTGAAAATTTGAAACAATGTGAAGAAGGATAGTGCACCGGTTGATTTGTGCATAAATATATTTGCATTCCTTAAATAATTTAAATCATATTGGATGATTTGTATTAGTTCAAATGTGATTTCTAAGTGAGAAGTAAAATTGGAAACTTGGAAATAATTTCGGATGTAATTGTGGATTCATTGATGGATGATATATATTTTTTCTTTAACATGGGTTGGCTTAAACGTTTCAACATATAATAATTAAATTAGTAAAGAAAATATAATAAAATAGTATATATTATTTATAAGTTGTATATATATCAAATATTTCTTTGTAACTTTTTTCCTTATTACTCCCTCTGTCCCAAAATAAGTGTCACATTTACTTTTTAGATTCATTGAATATTTAATGTATCTGGTCTGTATAGAGACCAGATACATTAAATATTCAATGAATCTAAAAAGTAAATGTGACACTTATTTTGGGACGGAGGGAGTAATATGTATTATTTTGCTATTAAAAAACATCACAATTTTCCTTTGACATTTGCTTAATTATGCAGAGAAACAACCTCTTAAGTTGAAAAGTTAAATAAGAATTTAAGATCATTTGATATGAACTATGTAAGGATGTAATATATCTACCTCTTAACAATATGAACTAAATATATGGTGTTTATTGTAAGTGGTCATAAAAGTATAGTGGAATGTTAAACTTTTGTATATTTTATTTTCAGACATGTTATCAAAGAGAATTGTGGGAAAGAAACATGTAATTCAGAGAGTAAAGGCTCTATCCAAAGTAGTTAATAGGTAGTGTGAGCCAAACAACGATATTCAGCTTTTTTGCATGTCACAAGAGGTTACAAGAGGTTGCTTCTTTGAACTCTAAGTAGCCAAGTCTAGAGCAAAGAAAACACTCGAACCCCAAATAGAGCGTCTATCATCCGGGTTACTCAAGTCACTATAAGCGTGAAGAGTAAAGCTGCATGAGAAGAAGATTGTGTGAAATAGTGCCACTTAGGTACCTTAAGATTCGTTTGACAACTAACCAATGTTTGATGGGAAATTAAGATACAATAACAGACCAATACGCAACGGATATAAATTTCTCCAGACTTGTAGGAACCTTGAGAATCAACAATAAATATAAGACGACAAATCAAACAAGTAAATGCACAAAAGAACACCGATATTTTTAACGTGAAAAACACCTCGATATGAGTAAAAACCATGAGTCGTCCAAACCAAAGAAATAGATCTACTGTAATCAATTAAGGGTACAATAGAGTTTTAAAGTGATTCACAAACAAGTGCTAACAACCGCAAATCACAAAGAAAAACTAACTTACAAATAAGAATAAAAAAGCTGAAAAATAACTCATATTTGCAGCTCAATGTGAGGCACATATCTCTCAGCCCAGACCTTGTTTTCAAATTCAAAACAGTCAAAATTTAGATACATGAGTTGCAAACATGCCCTTAAAATTTTAGTTCGATTTGATGATGAACGAAAGTGTTTCTTCTTGTCGTACCATTATCTGATCTTCCTATTACCACACCAAAACCAAGGTCAATTGCATTCCTACGAATCCATGTGAGCATGCTTTTTCACGATCATCAAACTCTTGCTTGTTATTAAAGTCGCTGCCGATATCTACCGCCTTTACGACTACTGCTTCAACATTCGGAGAAACATCTACGGAAGGAAGTAATTCTCTTGAGATATTATCGGGGTGCATCATACCTATTTGTAAACAATAACACAAATAACACAAAATCACAAGACAACTGGAAAAAAAAACACTGACATGTTTCGTAGATGCACCTCTAAAACGTGTTCATCTTCAACGCGTTCCGTAGATGTACCTACGGAAGCAACGTTGCATTTTTCAACAGAAAATTGATTGATAATATGAGCAATGCAACAAATAAAGATGAATGTTTACCTGAAATTCTGTCTTCTCTTGCTCCCTTTGATATGTTGCACCAAAAAGTTAGAGTTTTAGAGTAAAAAATGATATTGATGATGTAGGGTTTTTAGGTTGTGGAGGTGCGTGTTGAAGAAGAAAATCAACAATGGAGGAGTGATCATGCTTATTCAAACTATATCAGATAGTATTGTAGGTACATCTACATAAAATTCTAGCGCTAAGTCATTCCGTAGATGTACCAATGAAAAAAATCCCGAACTGGATTAATTTAAAATTTTCTCAACGTTCATTAGTTTAAAATGCTTTCGTAGCTGCACCTCTGAAAAAAACCAAATTTTATAAATAAAAATATATATATTCTCGAATGTACATCTACGAAACCAGAGACATAAATGACGTCAAATGTCTATGAAATTTCATGGAGTGCATTAAGATTTTCTCAAATATTATTCTTAGAAATAAATATCCTAAACATATGATTTCAATGAATATTATCTCATAAACAAACACACTCTTACAAATACAATCTCTTCACTTTCCCTCATTAGAGACACCCACCACCGCGCCAAAAACTTTTGCACCATGGTGATCACCAACATACTCCTCTTTCTTGTGTTCAAATAATCTCATTTTATAACAATCACATTCATAACACACTCTTTTCAAAATTGAGTCACAATGAGCATACCTATGGTTGAAAAAACCATTATCAAGTCACAACAAACACTATGGAGCATCACAGAAAGAAAATGCTTACACCTACTTCAAACCAAAACCAAAACCTTCAAAACCCTCCTTCAAATCCACGCTTTCATTCTCACAAACTCCCTCCACAACAACCTCAACCTCCTCACCAAGTTCATCTCATCTTGCACCTCACTCGCCTCTTCCACCTCCCGCAAAACCCACGCCATCAAAATCGTTCAACACGCCCGTCGTTTCTTCGACCACACGTCACCCAATAACCGCGACGAGTTTCTCTGTAATACTATCATTAACTCCCATTTATCCATTCGTCAGTTTGATCATTGTTTTACCCTCTACCGGTCTTTTTGTAAAGATGGATTTTTTATGCAAAACTCTTATATGTTTACTTCGATTTTAAAGGGTTGTGGAGCTTGTGATGGTGTGAAGGAAGGTTTGGAGGTTCATGGGGTTGTTTTGAAAAATGGGTTTTGTTTTGATTTGTATGTGGGGACTAGTTTGGTTGATATGTATGTGAAATTTGGGGAGGTGGGTTGTGCGAGGAAGGTGTTTGATGAAATGTCTGTGAGGAGTTTGGTTTCGTGGACTGCGGTTATTGTTGGGTATTGTAGGAAGGGTGATATGAGGGAGGCGAGGAAGCTTTTTGATGTGATGAGTGATAGAGATGTTGCGGTTTTTAATGTGATGATTGATGGGTATGTGAAGATGGGGTGTATGGATTTGGCGAGGGAGGTTTTTGATGAGATGGGGGAGAGGAATGTTATTTCGTGGACTAGTATGGTTCATGGTTATTGTGAGGATGGGGATGTTGATTCTGGTAGGGTTTTGTTTGATTGTATGCCGGAGAAGAATGTGATGAGTTGGAATGCGATGATTAGGGGGTATTGTTTGAATAGACGGCCGCATGACGCGTTGAAGTTGTTTTGTGAGATGAGAGGGAATGTGGATGTGGAAATGAATGAAGTGACTGTTGTGAGTGTTCTTCCTGCTGTTGCTGATTTGAGTGCTTTGGATTTGGGTGAGTGGATTTATGGGTTTGTGCAAAGGAAGCAGCTTGGCGAATCTATTCATGTGTGTAATGCGTTGGTTGATATGTATGCGAAATGTGGGGAGATAGGAAAAGCGAAATTGGTTTTTGAGGAGATGGGGGAAAGAGATACAGGTTCTTGGAATGCTTTGATAAACAGTTATGGAGTCAATGGATGTGCGAAGGAAGCGTTGGAGGTGTTTGATGTTATGTTACGGGAAGGATTTGAACCGAATGAGATAACTATGACTAGTGTGTTATCTGCTTGCAACCATTGCGGTTTGGTAGAGGAAGGAAGAAGATGCTTCAAAGCGATGAAGAGATTTCAAATTGTGCCTCAGATTGAGCATTACGGTTGTATGGTTGATCTTCTAGGAAGGGCTGGATGTTTGGATGAGGCTGAGAGTTTGATTCAGGCCATGCCTTACGATGCTAACGAGATAATATTGACTTCGTTTCTGTTTGCTTGTTGTTACTTCGAAGATGTTTCAAGGGCTGAAAGAGTGCTTAAAGAGGCAGTGAAAACGGAGAAGGAAGGTGCTGGAGATTACGTGATGTTGAGAAATCTGTATGCTACAGAACGACGGTGGGCTGATGTGGAGGATGTTAAACAAATGATGAAGAAAAAAGGATCAAATAAAGAGGTTGCTTGGAGTGTTATTGAGGTCGATGGTAGATTTAGAGAGTTTGTGGCAGGTTATTACTTGCATTCGCATTCGCATCTGGAAGCTATTCAGTTAACATTGGCACAGCTATGGAAGCATATGAAAGTTGAAACAGTTTATTGAAATTTGAAAGACGACAAAAGTTGAAAGAGCGAGGTTAAAACGAAGTTAAATTTTGAAAAGAAAGGAATTTCATGACAACACCAAAGAAAGGGATGCCCGATCAAATCATGTATCAACATCTGGGGGAGTTCACTCTAATACCCTTAAGAAGTTTAAGGAAACAGCCGAAACGTACCTATCGATGACTTGTGGAACCTAGAGCTCACAGCGCAAACCACATTATTGGAATTTAGTTCACTGTCTTGAGTATTTCATCAAAAGTGAGTATGATTGAAGAGGCAACTCTGTCACTGATGATGCAGAAGATGAGTTCCTGTTGTGACTTGTGTGTCAATGATTCTGGCCATAGGCTATTAAGGACAGTTGTTGCTCTGGCCATGTACTAGTTGAAAAGTCTCAATTGATGAATGAATGTTATTTTCAGTTTGGTTATTACTTTAATAATCCTTGTTTTTTTGCCTTAACCTACAAAACTCTTCTCCGACTAAGTCCGTTTTTTATGCTCACTCTCTTCTCAGCTTACTGGGACCAAAATAGCGATGTACTCGCTCGCATATCAAAACGACCTCTTACCATTAAAAAAAGGTACCAGAGGACATGCAATGACAAAATGAAGAATAAAAAATAAAGTATTCATTCAATTATTGAAGTAATAATCCCAAAGTACATTAAGAAACAATATTCCTTTAAATAAAATTTCTCTGAAAAGTAAAAATAACAGCATTCTTGAACAAAGAACATGTTCTTCATATTCACACAGTATAAAATGAACTCATTTCTTGAACTCATGGAATCCATCCACAAGCTCTTGAAGAAACAATCATTGTATATACAATGCCACCAATCATCTCCAAACTCTAAGAGCTAGATCTCTTCCTTGCCGTTCTTGTGTTCTTCGGGAAAGGCGACCTTGATGATGAACACGGTTTAAAAGAACGATCGTTCGGTACAACATTCTCAGTGACCATGTCAGAGTCTAAAGCTTGAGCTGGAGAAACAGGTTTTTGCTCCTGAACTAACTCCTTGGATTCCTCTTTGACTTCCCCTGGAACCTCAAACTGAGTCGTATTGGCAGCTTCCATGGAAGGAGTTATCCCTTCAGAAGTTGATAATGGATTATCCGTCAAAGGTTGATCTTGTGCACGTAACTCAGAGTTACGTTGAGATGGCCTAATTCTGTTCGATTGAGTTATAGAATTCAACTTTCCTGGATTTTTATTCATGACAGTATTAATCCGAGCTTTCAAGTTCTCAACTTGTGACGACAACTCTTCAATCTTTTCAATGAACTCAAGGAAGGATTTATCAGTATCTGTACGATGATCTACAGAAGGCCGCGTATCATTCAACTTGAACTCCTCAGCATTACAACCTTCTCATATCAATGAAACAAAAAGTAGGATTAGAAAATTTGAATGTCATAGAATGTAGAAACATATATATTGCTGCTACTTACTCATGACATCGTTACGAGAATCTTCTACGGGAACATCATGACCACGGTTCTTATTCTCTGGACAATGGCAGAATAATAAATCATTATTATTAAAGAGAAATACACAAGCACAAAAAATACTACAACAAACGAAGTAATGTCGTACCGTAGTAAGAGAATAAGCAATGGTTAGACATATATGATGATAAATCACATTCTTCAACTCTCTTTCTTTTCTTTCTCATCATGACTTCATTCCTTTGAATTCCGTCAGATCTAGGTACCGACTTGATATACGAATCATCTCCTGCAGGCAACAAAAATCGAAGTTGTTTTTGTTGATCATATGCCGCAATTGCTTCTTCGTATTTCTTTGCTTGAGAGTCAAGTATCCTCAATTGCGTCTCTAACCATTTACATCGCCGCTTTAAAGGATGGATGAACTTCTTCCAATGATCGGTCATTTTTTTCTTTCTGAATCGTTACCCGTGTAAAAGTTAGAACATGCAACCGAGTGAAAACATATAGCAGCCACAAGGTAATTTGAGGATACAAACATGTCATTTACGACGTATCACAGACAACTTCAATCACAAGGGCCTATCTCAACCAATCAAAAGCAGAGAAACATTTTCATAGAGATAAATATGTACCCGTTATATCCCGCAGCAAAAAAATCATAAAAAATAGGCAAAATACATCATCGAAAAGGCGTCTGTTACGAGTGCCCCGGCCATGTCGGAGGGTTGTCGAAGCCAAATTAAGAGTTCCTTTTTAATTGGACACTTGAATGAGGTGTCTGAAATATGCTGCACAGGATGTCCGTGTCTGAATTGTGTTGGACGCGGGATACACCTAAAACTCAAAAATAGAAGAATTGAAACTAGTCTAAAACATCAATGTTATAAAATTCAGACCCGCGTATCAAACCAATGAGACCTCTGAGTCATGCTTTGATTTGTTCAACCGGTTCAGCAGTATTAACAACAAAAAATAACAACCAAGCCTTATCCGACTAAGTGGGGTCGGCTACATGGATCAACATTCGCCATAATGTTCTATCTAAGACCATGCTTCTATCCAAATCGTTAACCTCCAGGTCATGCTTTGATTTGTTCAATCGGTTCAACACTATTAACAACAACCAAGCCTTATCCCACTTTCGTCGTAATGTTCTATCTAGGACCATGCTTCTATCCAAATTGTTAATCTCGAGGTCTTTCTTAATAACTTCTCTGATGCTTTTTCTAGGTTTTCCTCTACCTCTACACTCCCTACCACAGAATCAACAAGTATTCTCTCTCCATGCCGAAACCACCTAACTCTATCTTCGGCGGTATTAACAAGTACAATAAATAAATAAATAAATGGAAAAAATCAAATTCAATTAAACCAAAAAACAGTTCAATCTCGTTACAAACGAGATTCAACCATCCGATCCTAGTTAGGTCTGATTTTCAATACAATACAAAACATACCTCAATCGAGGCAACCCCTTACTCCGTTCCTCACGCATCGACGATTCCGCCTCATCAGAATCAGTTAACTCCGAACCAGCACACGCATCCCCAAACGAGCTGTTACTCGAACTCTCAACCACAGCAAGTTCCATACAACTATTCTCCACACCCTTGAACCCAGAATTCCCAATTATATCTACTTCCACATCCCCCTCATCTCCAATTCCATTCTTCTCAGTTTCAGAATCCAAAACAACATTTTTCCCTTTTGGGTCTGAAACTGAAACATCAAATTCAACATTTTTTACATCATTCTCTTTACCTAGGTCACCTTCTTCTTCTTCTTCCATCATCACCTGTTCAGAAATCATATTAACAACTCATGATTCAAAAAAACAGGCTCACAAACCAATGTTAAAATCATCAAAAACAACAATTTCACACAAATTATACAAGAAAACAATACACTATGGTTGTATCAAAAACAAAATTCAGCAAAAAAACACAAACAACAGTCAAATACGAAAAACCTAGGAATCAAACGGTTGAAATTAAGGAGAAAAGGATGAGAAAAAGAACCACTTACGAGGTAAAATTGCCTCTGATCATGAACTTGTTGTGACTGTTCAGATTTTTTCTGTGTTTTTTGTTTAGTTAAATTCTATGTATTTTTATATCTACTTTATTATTTGATTTTTTTTTTACTAGAAAAAAAATTATTACTAAAATAACAATAATATTAATTTAATAAATAATTATATTCTTCTAGTTACTTATATTATTTGACTTTTTAATATAATAAAAGTATTATTATTAATAACAATAATGTTAATTTAACACATAATAATAATAATAATAATAACAACAATAATAATATTCATTTTATACAACTGTTTCACAATATAAGTTGTTAGTTTAAAATTCACTCACTTATTTATTATATAATATATTTTATTGCAACTTTTGAACTCTCGACTTTTAAATTTATTTATGATATGTAATAAATTACTATAAAAAAATTATTGCCACATCCTTGGTGACCAAGAAACTCATATGTGATTGAATCAAAAAAAAAAAAAAAAAAAAAAAAAAGAAGGAAACTCATATGTGATAAATATGAGGATCATTAATTAAGTTTTTAAAAATAAAAGATTAAAGTTTAATTTTGAAAGAAATTGAAGAACTAACATTGTATTTAATTAAGCCCTATTGATTTTATAAAATATGTTAAAATTTTATTAGAAAAATAGAATTAATTAATTGTAGAATATTGAAACATTGTATTTAAGCCATAATGATTTATAAAATATGATAAACTTTATTTGAAAAATAATTCTATTTAATCAATACATTTTTTTTAATATTTTTTTTAATATTAGCTATGATTTATATTCTAATGAGATATTTTTAAAAATACTCTTTCAAACACATTATTTTTTTTCGTTCTCGATATTAAGGGTTTCAATTAAAATATAATTTCATTAATTTAATAATTATGAGTTTGTGTTTTAAAATAAAAATATCTTAATTTGTATTATATGGAAAAATATTGATATTTTTTAACCAGAGCACTGCTTTCTTATTATCCAAAATCTTTTAGTAGATCTCATATACTCTAGGCAATTATCTCAAACAATCTTACACAATTATTTTGGCAACCCCCAACTTCTAATACACTATGATGTAATTTGTAAAATTCATATGTAAATTGATTTCCTATGAATCTTACATCTCATAACTATATTTTTTTTATTATACTCTCTTTTAACGGGGAATTATGCATCTTTGTGAAACCAAAATTTCCCCGGAAAAAAGGATAAGAATCTGATGACGAAGAGGGATATAATTTTCCTTCAATTAATTATTGAACCAAGTAGTGGCTCTTTCCCGATCGGATGTTATCTAAATCCCTTAATTAAGGGAAGATGGAAATAATCCCTAAAAGTATCAGTCGCAAGCAACCTAAATATGGCACCTGTCGCTTTTCATTTCTAGCCCGTCGTATGAAATATATAGTTTTTGCAGTAGCAATTTTCAAATTTTGGCACTTTCAACCTTTCTCCTTTGTATCTTGTATCAACCAATCTTTGTCGTCACTCCAACCATTAGGGTATTAGACAATGCCTAATAGTTGGAAGGAAATTTACTATTAGTAACTTAGTACATTTAGACTTACATGCAACAATAATTCCATGTTGTTCGATGCCTCTTCCTCACACTACCCAATGACTTTCAATTTAGATCTACCACTAAATATGAGAATCTATTCACTTTCTTTCTCTATCACACAACCCATGACAGGGTGTTACAACTACTAAACCCTAGTGATCAACTTTAATCAACATGTTGAATGATGTTTAATTTTACAACTCAACTAAAAAACCACTTTATGCCAAGTTACTAAAACATAAATGTTTACATATAGATTATACACTAATCCTATTACCATGAAATACAAGACACGAAACCTAGCACTCTAAATATCTTCAATATACAACACTTGAATGCTTGAGTTCCAAAGCTGTCTGTGTCCTCCTTTTATAACAATTTTTTGGGCTTTTCTTCATGGATTTGAGATTTAATTTCGTCCAGAAATAATGAAGATTATGTTGGGGATTTAATTTATTCCTTGAATGTCTTCAACAAAAAGATATTATTTGGTTTGTTACAAATTCAAATTTAAATCTCTTTAAATTTGATTTGATCTTCAGAGTTGTCCAACAAATCATATAATCATATTGTTAACTTAATAACAATAAAAACTAATCAGATATTTGATCAGAGAATCTTCTAAAATATAGCAGCCAAGTCCTTATGCGCAAGGCCCAAATGTCAAGCCACATGCTAGGACATCATGTACAACATGTGTACCTTATGTACCTTCATATAGATTTAGCAAGCTAGATCAACTTAAACACTTTGAACATTTCTCCATGTTGTTTTACAAATATCCAGGCAATCCAAATGACCATTTCACAAATAACTTCAATCTTCCCATTTAAAAATAAAAAATATACTATTTGTCGCAGTGAAAATTACTTTAACACGAAATATTGTCTCTTTTAATTCAAAGTACTATGTTTATTCATTTAACTATGATATTATCATATTTAATCAATAAAGTTTATTTCATTTTTAGAATTAGATACAATTTATTTTTCAATAAGATTTTTTTGAAACCCTCTGTCATTCATTATTTTTTCAGTTTTCGATATTAAGGGTTTCAATTTAAATATAATTTAACTAATTAAATAATTATTTTTTTATGTTTTAAAACAAAAAAATTCTAATTTAAATTATGGTTATGTTTTTTTAAAAAACATAATAGTTGACCATTCTCTTTTGTAACTACTCTGATTATCTTGATTCCCAAATCTAAAGATGTTGATTCTATGGAGAATTTCAGACCAATTGCCCTCGCCAACTTTAAGTTCAAGATCATTTCCAAGATCATTGCGGATAGGCTTTCTTGCATCATGCCTTTTTTGGTGTCAACGGAACAGAAGGGCTTTATAAAAGGGAGAAATATCAAAGACTGCCTCTGTCTTGCTTCTGAAATTGCAAACCTCTTGGATAAAAAATATGTTGGTGGTAATGTTGTTCTAAAAGTAGATATCACAAAAGCTTTTGATACCATCAATTGGAGCTTCCTTCTCAAAGTTCTTAATAGGTACGGTTTCAACAGTACATTCTGTCATTAGATTTCCACTATTTTGGATTCTACCTACATGTCAGTAGCTTTCAATGGTTCCACTCATGGTTACTTTCCCTGCAAGAGGGGAGTCCGTCAGGGTGATCCTCTATCCCCTCTTCTTTTTTGTTTGGCGGAAGACGTGTTAAGTCGTCATATTTCTTCTTTGGTTTCTACGGGGAAGCTTCTGCCTATGAATGCTACCAAAACCTTGTGCATTCCTTCCCATATTCTTTACGCGGATGACATCCTTATTTGCTGCAAAGGAAAGAGCTCCAACATCACTGCCCTCCAACATTTATTTCATAATTATTCGGTAGCCTCGGGTCAGAATGTTAACACCGCCAAATCTTTTATTTATTGTGGAGCTATGGACAAAAACAGAGCCACACACCTCTCTAGTCTCACTGGTTTCAGAAGAGGTTTATTGCCTTTTCGTTATCTCGGTGTCCCTATCTTTAAAGGGAGAGTCAAACGTGCCCATTTTCAAGAGTTAGCTGACAGTATGATATCCAAGATGGCTGCCTAGAAGGGATCCCTTCTCTCTTATGCAGGTAGAATTACTTTGGTTGGTTTAGTCATTCGATCTCCATTTATTCCTGGCATGTTTCTCTCCTTAAGGACATTGAACAAGCTTCCCGAAACTTTATTTGGAGAGGCTCTATCAATCCTAAAAAGCTGGTTACAGTGGCTTGGAATAAAGTTTGTCAACCTAAAACTCACGACGGGCTTGGCTTACGCTCCTTGATTACCCTCAACAATGCTTCCAATTTAAAACTTGGCTGGGATCTTATAAATAGTGAGGAAAACTGGGCTAGTTTTCTTAGAGTTAGAGTGCTCAGGAAATTCAGATTTATCCGTCATCATATTTTCTCTACTGTCTGGAGCAGCATTAAGCCTGAAATCCAATGCCTTTATTCTAACACCGCTTGGTCGATTGGCAACGGTACTCGCATAAAATTTTGGACGGATGCTTGGTGCGGGCCGCCCCTTATAGAGAAGACTCATCTCCATGTTCTCGTCATGAATGGCATTGATCCTCACATTCGTCTCTGCGATCTTCTGAATAACGGGAGATGGAACATTCCAATCCTCAGGTACAATTTATTTCCTTTTATTCCTCGGCATATTTCCCAATTTTCCCCCATGTTTCTCTTCCAGATATTATGGTTTGGCCCTCTTCTTATGATGGTACACTTTTGTTGAAAGATGCTTACAAATTTAAAGCGTCACCTTCGCTTAAGCTTCCCTGGACTGCTGCTGTTTGGCATAAAGATATTGCCCCCTCGAAGTCCTTTCTAGTCTGGCGCCTCATTCACAACAAGATGCCTACGGATGACGCCATTCAATCTCGCGGCTTCAGCCTCTGTTCGTGGTGCAGCCTTTGTAGTCTTTAGAGCGAAACAGCTTCTCATATCTTCTTTTTAAAATTTGGAAGTGGCTCTACTGTCTGATTAACAGTCCTATCAACATTCATTCCATGGATTCTGTTTGGTCCCTTTGCCGCAGTAGTAACTCTCCTCAAGGTCTGCTTGTTATTTCTGCTGCCATTGTTTATGTTTTCTCTTACATTTGGTTGGCCCGTAATGGAGCTAGACATCGGAAAATCACCCCTTCTTTTCATTCGGCAGTCTCGAGTATTCTGGCTCAAATTAGATTGGCAGGGAGCTGTTTGGTTTTGCGTGCCTCTTCATTTATGTCTGACTTCTGCTTGCTTAATTATTTTAAGATCTTCGCGAATCTCCCTCGGGCCCCTCGGGTTATTGAGGTTCTTTGGCATCCTCCGATTCAGTCTTGGATTAAGTGTAATTGTGATGGCTCTCTTGCCAACTCTACCAGTGGCTGTGGTGGTATCTTTCGTGATTCTCTTGGTCATTTTGCTCTTGCCTTTGCTGAGCCGGTAGCGGAGCTGAATTCCTTACATGCAGAATTCTCTACTGTTTTCAGAGCTATTGAAATAGGTAGAGACAGGGCATGGTTGAAGCTTTGGATTGAATGTGACTCCTTAATTGTAGTCCAAGCTTTTTCAAAGGATGTCTTAATTCCTTGGCAATTTCGGGATAGGTGGTTTAGATGTAAAAATATAATTGTTAATATGTCGTTTTTTATTACTCATATCTACAGGGAAGGAAATTCTTGTGCGGACTTTTTTGCTAATTTAGGCCGCAATTCCCTTTCGCTAACTCTTTTTGATGTCATCCTCTTAGGCATTAGATGTGATTTTGTAAAGAATGGATTGGGGATGAGTTTTTACAGATTTGTTAACTCCTGAGAGGGTTTGGTTCCTCCCCCCCTCTCCTTTTTGTGTAACACCTTTTCATTTACTCAAATAGCCCCTATTTAAAAAAAAATTATTAATGTGAAGTTTTATGAAAGTTTTTAAAAACAATGAAAAAGTATTATCTTTGTAAAAAAACGTATTGATTTTTATTTTTTTTATAAATATTATGGTTGACTTAAAAAAGTTATCTTCATAATAATTTTTTTTTAAAAAAAAGAACTTATTGTTATCAAATAAGTAAAATTTAGATATAAACTAAAGCTCTTGAGATTTTAAAAAATAGAAAGAGAAAAAAATGATATTTGACACTTTTTTTTAAATAAAAAGATAATATATTAATAAAAAGGTTGATCCAAAAAAAGTTGGGAGAACTAGGCCAAAACCCACTTAAAAGTATCGAAATCTATAAAAAGACAAATCTAACCTTTTTTTTTACATAGACACTCATAATGTCAATTGGTAAAAATTTAACAAGAGTAAATTAAAGGACATAGATGTGCGGCCTAAAAAATAAAAAAATCTACATACCTATTGCCTTCTTTATGAATGTGATTGATGATGAAATATATGTTTAAAATAATCTTAATGCAAAGCGACCACCGGAATCTCAATTTCCAAGGAACTAAATCCAATTTAAAAAGAAGAGAAAACTTTCACAACGGTAATAGAATCATATTCCATCCAAAGATGATTCCAACCTTTGGCATTCGCAATATAGATGCTACGAAGAACCCCACAAAATTCAGGTAAAAGAAAATTATCCCAAGGAAAAGGCTCCGCAAAGGCAAGAATGAAAATACCATAATTATTCCTATAGATTCCTCTATAGCCGACAGACCCTGAATTAGAAGAATAAGCGTCATCTAAGTTACATTTAACTCAATTGCGCAACGGAGGATTCCGCAGTATTTCTTTGATACTAGGAGCTTTTGGAGGGAGAATTGGAATATTGAAAAACTTAATAACTACAAAATGGAACCCATTATATTTATAAGAATAAGGAGATTTAGAGTATGAAAAACTCACCTTGGTAAAAATCAAGGAACAAACAGTGGCGAAGGAAACAGAGTTTCCATCAAAGTGAACAACATTCATAGTATTCCAAATTGCATTCATAAGGAAAGAGCAAGCAGCTTGGATAATGAACATACCTTGAGGAGAGCTGGATTTCGAATATAGATTCCAAGTAGTAGATAAATCAATCTGGACCGAAACATGTAACAAACGGCCCAACCATTGCCAAAGAGCAAAAGGACATCTGAAAAACAGGAGATCATTCGATTCTTGGGAAATGGAACAAAGAGAGCACATTGATACCATGTGGCAGCCACAGTTTTCAAGGCCATCATCAGAGGGAAGCTTAGAAAGTAATAACCTCCAAACCACCAAAAAATGTGAGGGGTGAATATAAGAATTCCATATATGAGCAATCCACGCGGGAGCAGTTTGAGGATGATGCTTAAAGAGGTAAGCATATTTCAAGGGCAAAGTTCCATTATTATAAGTTTTCCATAAGAGAGAGTCAACACTGTCCGAATTAATGGAAAAGTTTTTGGTTTGGTTCTATCTTCTAAAAATTGGAAAAGATCCAGTCATGCAGATGGGAAAGTTTAGAGATTATCAATCTAGAAATCAGAAACCTTACTATTCAAATTCAGATGCCACCATCTAAAGAAGTCAATCTCGTTCATCTTATTAGTCATAAGAGTTGGAATAATCTCCCATAAATTAGGGAAAACAGGACATGTAGTTGCATTAACAAACATATTAGAAAAATAATTTGTGGCATGAGAGGAAGTCCTTTGAGGGTCAAGAATGATATCATCTTCGTCCTTCAGGTGAGTGATGTTACATTTAGAACTCTATATCTCGGACATTCTATAGAGAAAAAAAAGGTGTTACATCTCCTTCATGATGCCAAGAAACTTTAGCTTTCTCTTTCCAATAAACTTCGATATATTTCATGACACTCTATTTAGCATCGATTGTATTCAACATATTTTATTAAAACAAATAACTCTGTTACTTGGTCTTTTCTCGTATTTATTGATTAAGGATAAATTGACAAATTAGCCAAAAATAAAAAATGTTGGAAAGGCAATCATCATTCGTGTTATTTAAATATTTTAGAAGTTTAATGGAGATCCATTGATAGTGTAAAAAAAATTTACTGTTTAAAAAAGTTTTACACTGCTATTTAATAAAAATATATCACTCTGCCATGTCATATAAGTAATTTAAAAAAATTTGTCTGACTTTACAAAATACATGATCTTCAATTAGTTGATAGTGTCAATTTTGCATCATCTATTTTTGGTCCATGAGTTGTTATATGTTAGTAAAAGTTAAATTATTATTTTAATTGCTAAGTTTAAATTTAGTTGGGAAGATACTTCTAAATGATAATTAATATTATTTGACTTTTAAATTATTTCTCATTTTTTTCAAATAAATAAATAATAACATTTGACCATATTTAATAAATATTTTTTTTAATAATATTTATACCCTTAAAAAGGTGTATAAAAAATTATTATTCTTTTCAAAATTAAAAAAGAAGTAGGTTTGACAATTTAGTGTTCTATAAATTAAGATCAATATAAGCCTTGTAGGTATCATTTCACTATGGCATATCAAAGCTCAATCACCTTAAATCTTTCAATATTATTAATCATTATGCTTGTAGTTGAGGCTATCGATTTTTCTATAAATCCTAAAGTAACGGTTATAATTCAGAATGATATCGATCCACATCCAACCCCCTTAGATTTCACTGTCCATTGCAAATCAAAAGATGATGATCTTGGATTTCATACACTCGCATTTGGAGGAACTTACTCGTTTCGATTTAGACCATTAGTGTTTCCAAGTTGGGATTTCACTTTATTCTTTTGTAGCTTTACATGGAAAGGAAGCCCTTATCTTCACTATCTTGACATTTACGATGAAGCCATGGATAACTGCAAAATTTGTGGTTGGAAAATAAATAAAAATGGTGGTTGTAAGCTTTATAAAGGATCATATGAGGGTTGTCAAGAATGGAAAAGCGTTCAACTAATGGATGGGAATAGTACTTCTAAGATGTAACTCTTTGTTTTTTTAAGTAATGAAATAATACATGTATAATATTTTTATTTAAGGTTTTTTATTGAATAATTCACTTCATTAATGATGAATAAATGAAATGTCGCGGATTTGAACACGCGCTCATGCACTTAATATCTATATGAATAAAGGAAAAATAAATTATGTTAAAAAGACTTTTCTACCCATTATATCTAAGAGACTTAATTAAATATGAGAATTAAAACATTCAATACAATGTTTTTAAACATAATTGTTATTGAATATTTTATTGTAATTTTTTGTTTCTATTGAATTTTATCTTATATAGAATTATTACTTTTATATTTTACAATTGTTTATAAGGTGATTAATAATTTGTTCTTTGAAATATTTTACAATTGTTCATAAGGTGTTATATTTATCTCTACAATATTAATATTTTCTCTTTAAAATAGCACCTCTTATAAATTAAGGATGAAAATGTATAGAGTTTGGACATAAATATCATACTACTCATTCTCATATTTGTTTTAGGAAAAAAAATTATATCCAAACTCATAGCATGTGGAAACCAAGGCTTGTTTCCGTACATATACGTGACTATCACGTCTAGAGCTGTCAATATGGGCTACCCGACGCTAAACAGGTCGGCCCTAACGGGCCATGGGCTTTTCAGGGTTGGGCCAAAAAGGCCCTGTATAATATGGGCTCGAGATTTACTACCCGAGCCTGTCCCTAGATGGGCTTCGGGCTACCCGGCCCTAAATAGGCTTTTTTATTTAAAAAAATTAAAATAAAAACTCCATAATATTTATTATAAATAAAATTAAAAATTAAATTATTTTAAACATAATACATTTTTAATACTATATTATGTCTTATAAATACTATAATGTGTTTCTAAATACAATATATGTCTAAATTGCACAAAATAATACTTGAATATTTATTATAAGAGAAAAACTAATATAATATGATGAAAAAATGTTGATTATATTAATGTAAAATATTTAAAAGAGAAATATCGAATAAAATAGAGATAAAATTTAGTGAAGTGAGAAAAGTCAATATGCTATTTTGGAGTAAGATAATGTAATATTAATATATTTTTTAAAAATTTATAATAATGCGGGCTTGATGGGCTACCCGCGGCCCATATGGGCTAACTCTAATGGGTAGCGGGCTGGGCTAAAAAGGCCTTGAAAAATATGGGCTCTAAATTTAAGGCCCAAGCCATATGATTTTTCGGGCCTGGCGGGCCGGCCCATATGGGCTAGCCCATTTTGACAGCTCTAATCACGACATTACAAAGAGACGTTGCTTCGTGCAAAATGTGTCGTAATCCTTTAAAATAATAATTAAAAAAAGAATTTAGTTTTTCACAAAAAAATAAAAATTTGAAAAATTTTATAGTGACGTTAAAAACACGTTGCTATCAAAAAGTTTAAAATAATATCTATATGAATAAAGGAAAAATAAATTATGTTAAAGAGATTTTTCTATCGATTATATAAAAAAGGACTTGAAACTTTAAAACATTCGGTACAAATTTTTAACATATTTGTTATTGAATATTTTATTGTAATTTTTTGTTTTTTATTGAATTTTATCTCATATAGAACTAGTAACAAATTCGTGTGTTCGCACGGGATCTGATACGGGACGCGCAATTATTTCAAATATATATTTTTTAATAGAAAAATGTCTGGTTATTCGTGAAAAAATAATAATTGAATGTATAATTATTAAATATTTTGATTAGTAATTTCATTTCCGTTAATAATCAATATTTTAATCAATAACTTCATGTTCCCATGTACAAATATTTGTTTAATCAATAACTTCATGTTCTTGTGTACCTTAAAAAAATTTTTTTTTTTTTTGGTTTATCACCACCGGTTTAGTCCGGTTCGGGGGTCAGTTCTGGCATAAAGTGGTTCCAGCCCCCTCCCGATCGAAGTTGCGGGGGGATCGAACTGTATCAAGTGGTTCCAGCCCCCTCCCGATCGAAGTTGCGGGGGATCGAACTGTATCAAGTGGTTCCAGCCCCCTCCCGATCGAAGTTGCGGGGGATCGAACTGTATCAAGTGGTTCCAGCCCCCTCCCGATCGAAGTTGCGGGGGATCGAACTGTAGTTCGGTACCTTAAAAAATATTTAGATTTATAACTTCATGTTCCGTTAATAATCAATATTTTGATCAGTAACTTCATGTTCCGTTAATAATCAATATTTTAATGAGCAACTTAATGTACCGTTAATAATCAATATTTCGATCAATAACTTCATGTTCCATTAATAATTAATATTTTGATCAATAACTTCATGTCCCGTTCCATTAATAATTAATATTTTGATCAATAACTTCATGTCCCGTTAATAATAAATATTTTGATCAATAACTTCATATTCCCGCGCATTTATTTCAAATATATTTTTTTAATAGAACAATATCTTACCCGTGAAAAAATAATAATTAAATATATAATAATAAAAAATATTTTGATGAGTTAATGTCTGTTGGGGTGCGCGCAACTGCAGAGACTAATCCCTCGAGCCGGGATCGAACCCAGGACCTCTGATTAAGCTGGAAGAGATCCTTGCCATCTCACCCAAGTGCTCTTGGGTAATGTCTGTTATTTTAACCAAGTCATATTCTCGTATAAAATAAAAATAAAACTATAGTAGTTTAATATACACTTATAAATTGAATGAATGGGAAACAAACATTGGAAATAGACACAATTTATTATGATAATAAGAATTAATTTTATATTCATATACACTTTATTACTAATATTTATTTCTCAATAATTGAAATAAACACATTTTAATAGGCTCATATAAACTAAATTCATTTAATAACAATTAATAATCTTTATTATATACTTAAAATAATATTTGATTTAATTAGCTAATAAAAAATAAATTTATTTTACCATTAAGTAAATTCAATTGTTGGTTGGTTTGGAACATATGAACGGAACATAAAGTTAGTGATCAAAATATTGTTTATAAAAATATTTGTAATTTATTTTCGTGTATAAAAATAATTGTACCATCAGTTGACTTTTCCAATTTATAAAAATATTTATAATTTATTACAGTTTATAATAATAATAATAATAATAATAATAATAATAATTGTATCAACAGTAAACTTTTTCATGTTTATAAAAATATTTGTAACTTATTCTCGTTTATATAATTAAATTAAATAATTAATATTTTAAATGTCTCCTATAAAGTAAAATATGAGTATTATCAATTAAATAATAATTAAAACTATAATATAAATCTTTAAATGACCTAAAAGAGTTTAATAAATATGTATTGATACTGAAAAAGCTTACAAAAGAATGAAATCAAAAGATAAAGAAACATCAAATCTATTTGGAGGACGGCGGGCCGCAAAACGTTATTATAAATAGTGAGTAAATTATGTTAAAGTAATGATTAAAAAAATACGAATAAAAAATAGAGAAAAAAAATATACACAGACAATGTACAATAATTTTTTACTGTTAACCAATCAAGACCATGTTAAGTATCAAGTCACACTATTTTTTAAAAAAAAGTTATATGATAGGGGCTGATTGATGAATCCCAATTGAATGATACTGTTAAATTATTTTACTCTCTTAGTCAGTGTACTACATTTAACTTCCAAAAAATATATTATTAAAAATAATAAATAAAAATATGTCAATTCTTATTTACGATCCATATATTAATTAATTATATAGTGTAGAATTATTTCATTAATTATTAAAGAGATATTGTGTTAGAATTATTTCAACTAAATAACGTTCACCGTGTATGTGATGAATATACCCAAACAGTTTTTTTATTAATGTTAAATTCTCAAAAACATTATACTTTAAATATGTCATATATTTGTACCAAGTCTAATTATTTATTTGTTTAAAATAAATAATGAGTAACTCATTATATTATATTAAGCTATAAAAATTTGGTGAAAAAATAATCATTTATTTTATGTATAGACTCATACTTTATGAGTGATTTTTCAATAAATATTTATAATTATAGTAATTTTAAATAGCTAAATTAATAATATGTCAAGTATTTTAAGAATATTAAAATTAAATAAATATTTCTTTTATTTATTATATTGGAAATAAAAATAATTTATCTAAAGTTCTGGTTGGAAGGAGTTAAATTTTTTTTTTGCTCTTGTATCATTTCATATATATATATATATATATATATATATATATATATATATATATATATATATATATATATATATATATATATATATATATATATATATATATATTAAAATTAATAATGGTATATATTACGCAAAAATAACAATTAAAGGAATAAAATTATATGTTCAAAGGTTGTAAATATGAAAAAAACACTAATGAAATTTTTTACAATTATTTATCTTTTATAAAATACACCATCATTTTCTATCTGATTCAATATCGAAACTTCATCATGCAAAGCATGTAGATATTCTTTAATTCATTGTATAATGTAAGTTGTAAAAAATAATATATTAAGAGGATTTTCTTATATAAATAGGTATTTTATAGTGTAATAGTTTTAGTTAGATTATTAAGAAATAAAATTTTTTATTAGTTTAATTTATAATTAAAAATATTAATAATTTATTTATTGAAAAAATCATATTTTTTTATCATAAATTACATTAATTATCTATTAAAAAATTATGTGTTTAATTGAACTAATTACAAATATTTCATTGGTGTAAAACTATTGGAAAGTAGAGATTTTGTTTTTGAAAATGAGGGTGGGTTTTAATGATTTAAAAATTCCATAGGTTTTAATGACATAATGGTAGTGCATTTTAGAATCAATGGTATTGATAGAAAATATAAAAACGTGATATAAGACTTAGAATGCAAAGAACTTTGTGGATAATAATTAGAATTTGAAAACAAAACAAAAAAAAGTTAACCTGTCAATTTATTTGGCTTTAAAAAACTTTAGAGATATAATACACAATATTGTCAAGCTGTTAAATTTTGGACTGATGAAGTGATTAGGAGAAATGAGGTTGAGGAGAAAATTCTACAGCAAAAATCCAAGGTAGACTGGATAACCCTTGGTGATGGTAATAATGCTTATTTCTTTGCCAACTTAAAAGCAAAAAATAAGCAGGTCCTCATAACTACTCTTGAAGATGCCCAGGAAAATAAACTACATGAGTTTAAAGATATTGAGAGGGAGATTGTTGAGTTTTATAGAAACCTTATTGGCACTGATGCTCATAGCTTAAAGCATGTGGATATCCTTGCCCTTAGAAATGGTGCTCAGCTCAATGGTGATCAACAAAGTGCTCTCACTGTAGAAGTTACTGAGAAGGAGATTTGGACTGCTATCAATAGTATGGGGGATAATAAGGCACCAGAAGTAGATGGTTTCAATGCTAAATTTTTTAAAGCTGGTTGGGAGGTGGTGAGGTATGATGTGATCAAAGTTGTCAAAGATTTCTTCCAGCATAACAGGATCCATAAGGCTGCAAACTGTGCTCTGGTAACACTGATTCCCAAAACTAAGGAAGCAAAGACAATGAAAGACATGCGATCAATTGCTTGCTGTACCACATTGTACAAAATTATTTCCAAAATCCTTACAAATCGGCTGGGTAGAGTGATTAATGCAATTGTTGATGATAGCCAAACAGCTTTTCTTCCAGGTAAAACCATTCATGATAATATCATAATGGCCCATGAGCTTCTTAGAGGTTACAATAGAAAACATTTGTCCCCTAGGTGCACTCTGCAGATTTATTTACAAATATCATATGATACGGTTAGCCCTGGAAATGATAATGCAGGAAATGAGCTTCCCCAAGAAATTCACCAGCTGGATTATGACTGCAGTTAGCTCAGTGTCCTACAGATACCTTATTAATGGTCAGATGAGCAGCATTCTGAAGGCTAAAAGGGGCTTGAGACAGGGCGACCCTATCTCTCCCCTTTTATTCGTGTTGGTGATGGAATATTTGCATAGGTGTATGGCGAATCTCTGCAGATGCCCGAATTTTACTTATCACCCTAAATGTGCTAAACTTCAAATAAGTAATATTTGTTTTGCAGATGACTTATTACTTTTTGCTAGAGGGGATGGAGTTTCTGTTCAAACTATGATGCATATATTCCAGCAGTTTTCAGAGGCAACAGGCTTGAAGGCAAATCCTGCAAAGTGTAAGGCGTATTTTGGTGGTACGTGTAATTAGGAAAAGCAGAAAATTTTGATAGCTACTGGTTTTAAGGAGAGAGAGCTACCTTTCAAGTACCTTGGAGTGCCTCTCTCGAGCAGATGACTTTCTATAAATCAGTGCCAGCCTTTAATTGACAAAGTGTTGAACAGGGTCCAACATTGGTCTGCTAAGTTGCTTAGCTATGCTGGGAGACAACAATTGGTCAAAAGTATTTTACTAACGATTTCTGGCTATTGGATGCAGGTATTCCCCATTCCAAAAAAAGTGCTTACTATCATTAATTCAATTTGCAAGGATTTTCTCTAGTCTGGAAAAGCGACTGGCAGGAAAGCTCTTGTAGCTTGGGAGAGTGTCTGCGACCCTAAGAATGCAGGTGGCTTAAACATCAAATACTTGTATAATTGGAATAAGAAATCCATCTGAAAATTAATCTGGAATCTTCATATGAAGGCAGACAAGTTATGGATTCGATGGCTTAATGCTTACTACATTAAAGACATGCCTATTATGCAATGGCAGATGCCTCTAAATTGTTCTTGGATGTTGTGTAGTATAATGAAGTGTAGAGATTTGGTGCAAAATAGCCAATACTGGGGAAAAAGCATTCAACTTGGAAAGTACATAGCAGCGGATATGTACAAAGATATAAGGGGAGACCGTGGTGACGTCTGCTGGAAGAAGTTGGTTTGCAACAATCACACTCGACCAAGGGCTTGTTTCACTCTATGGCTGGTTATGCTAGGAAGACTCCCTACTAAAGACAGGCTTGCGAAGATTGGTATTCTCACGGATGGGAGTTGTGTGTTTTTCCAGGGTATTAAAAACTTGACTCACCTATTTTTTAGCTGCAGATACACTAATCTTATTTGGAAACATATGCTGAATTGGACTGGGTATTCTCGATCGGTGCAATAGTGGGAAAGAGAGAAGGATTGGCTCATTGTGGAAACGACAAATAAGGGTTGGCGAAGAGATATCCTAAAGATGACTATAACGGAAACAATTTATCACATCTGGAAAGCTCAGAATGATGTCATTTTCCAGAACCATGATCCTGCTAATTTGGTGCGTAATATTAAGCAAGCTGTGGTTTTGAGATGCTGTGGTCGCAGAACCTTGAAAAATCATGTGATCAAAGAATTGATGTTGCTTCACTAGTGTGTTAGTTGAAGTAGTTTATTTTGAATTTGTGTTGGTTTTTTTGTAGCCTGGGTCATTGGACCGGCGTGAGCTTAATTGCCTTTTGGAAATAAAATTACATTTTCTTCCAAAAAAAAACTTTAGAGATATTATTATTGTATATTAATTTTAAAAATATTATTATTTTTATGATTAATAATTTGGCACTGTTAATTTAATATTATTTTTATTTTTATTAAGTTGATTAATGTTAGTTATTATAAATGTTATTAATAACTTATTATTATTGATTACTATGATAATATTTGTATAATTTTTTAGCATAAATATTAACATTTTATCATAAAAAAAAGTTAATATTTTTTAAAGTTAATTTTATTTTTTCTTGTACATATCTTAATATCATATATCATTTTAACAAACTATGAATAAATTATATTTTATTAATGTTTGTAATTGCAATTAATATATAAAATATTTTTAAAAAGAACATCATAAATAAATAATTTTTTTAGATATAATTATTATTTAATATCTAACAAAACCTAATATAAGATTGGAAAGTTGCAGATAACATTATTCAATGAGCGATGTTTGATCTTCTCAGTGGTACAACCACTTCTTATTTCAACCACTTGTTATTTCACGTGAAAAATAAAAACAAAGTATCATTTATAAGGGATCGTTGAGATTTCCAATAGTGAAACTAATAATAACAACTTCATGTAACACCTTTATAAACCTCGCGACAATTAGATAAATTATTCAGAGTACATGAAAACAAGGGTGCCACAAATTCAATATTTAATAAAACATCATACGTCTATGTCATGCATTCACTGAGGAAATTCAACACAATTCATAACTGAAGGATAGAAAAACACTTAGAAAGGGGGGGATTGAATAAGTGTGACTTAAAATCTTGAGCGATAAAAATTAAATGCACAATTATTTTTATCCTGGTTCACTGTTAACGAAGCTACTCCAGTCCACCCCCGCAGAGATGATTTACCTCAACTGAGGATTTAATCCACTAATCGCACGGATTACAATGGTTTTCCACTTAGCCGCAACTAAGTCTTCCAGATTCTTCTGATCACAACCTGATCACTCCAGGAACAACTGCTTAGTTCACTCCTAAGACTTTTCTAGAGTCTACTGATCAACACGATCACTCTAGGCTTAGTTCACTCCTAAGACTTTCTGCTCAGCCAACTGCCAAGACTTCCTGCTCAGCTAACTGCTAAGACTTCCTAGAGTATACTGATCAACTGATCACTCTAGTTCCTTACAACTTAATGTAATCAATTCAAGAGTTTACAAATGCTTCTTAAAAGCGATAATCACAACTGTGATATTTCTCTTACAATTTAAGCTTAATCTCACTAAGATATTACAACAGCAATGTAGTGAGCTTTGATGAAGATGAAGATTCTGAGTTTAGATTTGAACAGCGTTTCAGCAAGTTAATTTGAATTGTATTGGTGCGAAATCGTTAACCTTGCTTCTCATCAGAACTTCATATTTATAGGCGTTGAGAAGATGACCGTTGAATGCATTTAATGCTTTGCGTGTTCCGTACAGCTTTGCATTTAATGTTATACGCTTTTGTCAACTACCTCGAGCCTTGTTCACGCTGTGTCTACTGACGTAGCCTTTAGTAGCTTTAACGTTCCTTTTGTCAGTCAGCGTAGTCTGCCACGTGTACTTCCTTCTGATCTGATGTTTGTGAATACGACGTTTGAATATCATCAGAGTCAAACAGCTTGGTGCACAGCATCTTCTGATCTTCTGACCTTGAAGTGCTTCTGAGCGTGATACCATCTTCTGATCTTCAGTGCTTCTGATCTCATGTTCTTCTGATGCTTCCATAGACCCATGTTCTGATTCTGCTTCGACCATCTTCTGATGTCTTGCCAGACCATGTTCTGATGTTGCATGCTGAACCATTTGAGACACATCTTCTGAGCGCTGAATTATGCGTACTCTTTATATATATTTCCTGAAAGGGAAATTGCATTGGATTAGAGTACCATATTATCTTAAGCAAAATTCATATTATTGTTATCATCAAAACTAAGATAATTGATAAGAACAAATCTTGTTCTAACAATCTCCCCCTTTTTGATGATGACAAAAACATATATAAATGATATGAATTTGCGATCAGAAAGAGTAGACGGCAAAAGACAAATTACACAGCTATAGCATAAGCATATGAATATGTCTCCCCCTGAGATCAACAATCTCCCCCTGAGATAAATAATCTCCCCCTGAAATAAATACTCGAAGAACTTTAATAAAAGACTTCCCTGATTATTTCGGTAGAGACGATCATATGAGCTTCTGCCTTCAGAGAATCCATAGCTTCTGACTTCTGCTTCCATTGGACAGCTTCAGAACTTGAATTTCTTTGATCTTCAGAACATTCACAGCTTCTGACTTTTGCTTCCATTCAGGACAGCTTCAGAACTTGAATTTCTTTGATCTTCAGAACATTCACAGCTTCTGACTTCTGCTTCCATTCAGGACAGCTTCAGAACTTGAATTTCTGGATCTTTTAGAACATTCACATCTTCTGATTTCTGCTTCCCTCGGATAGCTTCAGAACTTTGAATGTCTACTAACATCACTTCATGCTAGATTTGTATCAGAACATTGTTGAATGTACCAGAGCATCATTTGAGCATCTCTACATCCTGAAATGTTACAGAACAAAAACTAAACGACAAAAGTCAGCATGAACGAGTTAGAACATAAAATGTATATTCAAATACATGATATGTATCAGAGCCAAATGTATCAGAGCATTTTAGGCTAAAAACATGTATCAGAGCAAGTAATGTATCAGAGCCATAACATTATGTGTATCAGGGCAAATAGAATTTTGTCAGAACAGGATAGACAATGATATTCAAATTCTATTATCAGTGCTTCTGATTCATTCTTCTTTCTTGCTTCTGATCTCTGAAGTTTGACAGCACTCAGCTTGCTTCAGTTTCAATGGTTTTGCTTCTAGTGTTTGCTTTGAAGATTCACTTCACTTCTTTGTACCTGCAAAACACTTAAACCGTATAGAACTTGCAGTTCTTGTTAGTGAATGTGTGGGAGCCTTTACCCAGCAACTGATAGATTAAATCAAATCATTTATCATTTATCTTTCTCCCCCTTTTTGTCATAACATCAAAAAGTATATATATAAAAAGATTCAGATGTATAAAACGACAAAAGAAACATTTACTGGAATGTAAAACACAAAGAAACTTTTTTTTTTTTTTTTATTGATAATTAAAATATTACAAGACAGGAATGCAGGAAAACAGATGCAACAAGGAAAGGAGACTACAAAGACTAAAAGACTAAGATCCTAGCCTACGCAAAATCCGCGCCAGAACAGCATGAATCCCGTCAGTGCTTGCAGCTTGCCTTGCCATGAAGGAACGAAACTCAGCATTGGCTGCTTCTTGCGCATCCAAACGAGAAGCCAGCATATCTTGATTCTGATGAAGAGTTTCCAAGGTCTCCATCAGAGCTGAGGTTTCACCCGAAGAAGAAGCACCAGTATTTCTGCCCAGAGGGACAGCAATCTCAGCAGAGTGATCTTCTGGAAGATCTTCAGCTTGTGCATCTCCCATTTCCTCATCTGAGTCTGACTCAGAAAGAGCCTTAGTATATTCTGGTTCAGGCAGCTCAGAAGCTCCATCTTCCAATGCTTGAAGAATAGCTGCAAGGTTTGTTGGAGGAATAGGACCAGCAACTTCAGCACGATAAACCACTACTGGAAAGACCATGTGAGGTGCATTTTCAGAAGGGTTCATTCTGAACCAGTTGAACAGCCACTGAAAATCTCCAGTCAGCACAGGAAACCAGAGCACAGAAGACCGGGGTTTCCACACCACGATATCTTTGCAGAGATTTTCTTCTTCCAACTCATCTGCAGGTATCTTCTCTTCAAGAACTCTTCTGTTCCTGATGAGACAGTGATGGCTGCTCTCACCAACTTCCAACCGGAGACCACGAACACCAGGAGCTTCAGACATAATCCTTCTCTGAGTGTCTGTAGCCTTCTCCAGAAAATCCTGACGAAAGGTATTCCAGAGGTTGTTTGTAGCATACTCATCCAGATGATTAAGGTGAGCAGCACCAAGAATCTCCAACCAGCCACTTACATCAGCATGTAAGAGCTCCAGATATGTTTGAGTGGTAGGGGTTGGAGGGTTGACAGTGATCCTTGAGTCGGGAAGAACAACGCTATAGGGATTAGGTGTTCTGGTGGGAAAAGGGTATGAGAGGGATGAAGAAATATCTGAGGGAAGGATTAAAGGAGAGGAGATATCAGATGGTGAAGAAGGTGGTTCCGAGAGGATGAATGAGGAGGAAGAGGTGGTGGAGGTATTTGAAGAGGGAGGTGATTGACGAGAATCGTCAAGGGGTTGATATATTTTGAGAGGGTCATAGGAGATCCTAACTCTTTTAGGTTTGGTTTCAGGTTCAGCAGATGCCTTTCTCTTTTGTTTCTTATCATTGTCTTGATTTCCAGAGCCTGACGATGGATTCATGATGAACTTTCAGATAATGGAAATAGCTAGGGTTTATGATATGAAAAGAGAGAGATGAAAAAGAAACCGAATGCAGAGAGAGAGAAATATGAGAGGGAAAAGAAACGTTTGAAGAGTATAAAAAGAAAACTGAAAAGAGAGTAAATGATGAAAAGCATTTAATGTTACGTGACATGAGGAGAGATAATAATGACAAAAGACGTGATTTGCACAGTTACCTAAGAAGACGTCCCCTCAACTGCACGCACGCTTGTCCAGGAATAGTGAACACGTGTTTACCATCTGGATAGTCAGTTACAGCTGTTTTGCTTTGAAGAGAGATTCTGAATCAACTTAGACACTGAAACGTTAGTAATAACTGCAACACAATTTCTAATTGATTTCTATCAGAACTTCTTAACAGACAAAAAAAATTTCATATCAAAGGATACTCATACGTAAGAATTTCTCATCTTCTCATTCTGAGCTTGTTTCTGAAGACCCATTTTGTACCGATTATATTGAATCCATCTGGTCTAGGAACAAGATCCCAAACATCATTCCTTGTAAACTGATTTAGTTCTTCTTGCATAGCAATTATCCAGTCTGGATCTTCTAGAGCATGATCAACAGAAGTTGGCTCGATCAAAGATACAAGACCTAATTGACAGTCTGCATTGTTCCTAAGGAATGCTCTTGTTCTGATTGGATCATCCTTCTTTCCAAGAATGACATCTTCTGAATGACCAGAGATGAGTCTGGATGATCTTCTGACAGATGGTTCTTCAGAAATACTTAGATCCTCCAGAGAAGCTGTTACTTGATCTTCAGATTCTTTGCTTCTGAGAAGCTCTGCTTCTGATGCGTTGCTTCTTGGCTCAACAACTTCTGATATGTCAATATCACAACCTGCAAAATTATCAACTTGCTTTGGTTTTTCAGAACCAAGCTTATCATCAAACCTGATATTGATTGATTCTTCTACAACCAATGTTTCAGTATTGTATACCCTGTAGCCTTTTGAGCGTTCAGAATATCCAAGAAGGAAACACTTTTGAGCTTTGGAATCAAACTTACCAAGATGATCTTTAGTGTTCAGAATAAAGCATACACATCCAAAAGGATGGAAATATGAAATGTTGGGCTTTCTATTCTTCCACAATTCATAGGGAGTCTTATTTAAAATAGGTCTGATAGAGATTCTATTCTGAATATAACATGCAGTGTTTATTGCTTCTGCCCAGAAATGCTTAGCCATATTGGTTTCATTGATCATGGTTCTGGCCATTTCTTGAGGAGTCCTATTCTTTCGTTCTACAACCCCATTTTGCTGTGGAGTTCTAGGACAAGAGAAATCATGGGCAATACCATTTTCTTTGAAGAATTCTTCAAAGGATTTGTTCTCAAATTCACCACCATGATCACTTCTGACCTTTATGATTTTACACTCTTTTTCAGATTGAATCTGAATGCAGAAATCAAAGAACACTGAATGAGTCTCATCCTTGTGCTTTAAGAATTTTACCCATGTCCAGCGGCTATAATCATCTACGATGACTAATCCATATTTCTTTCCTCTGACAGATGCTGTTTTGACTGGTCCAAACAGATCAATGTGCAAGAGTTCTAATGGCCTTGAGGTAGAGACAACATTCTTAGACTTGAATGCAGGTTTGGAGAACTTGCCCTTCTGACATGCTTCACAAAGAGCATCTGATTGGAATTTCAGATTAGGGAGTCCTCTGACAAGATTCAGTTTGTTAATTTGAGAGATCTTTCTCAAACTAGCATGACCTAATCTCTTGTGCCAGACCCACTGCTCTTCAGAAACAGACATAAGACAAGTCACCTTCTGACTCATAAGATCTTGCAGATCTGTCTTATAAATGTTGTTCTTCCTCTTGCCTGTAAATAGGATTGAGCCATCCTTCTGATTTACAGCCTTGCAAGACTCTTGATTAAAGATTATATCATAACCATTGTCACTTAATTGACTGATAGATAAAAGGTTATGTGTTAATCCTTCTACAAGAAGTACATTAGAGATGGAAGGAGAGTTACCAGATTTTATAGTTCCAGAGCCAATTATCTTGCCCTTCTGATCTCCTCCGAACTTGACTTCTCCTCCAGACTTAAGCACCAGGTCTTGGAACATAGACCTTCTTCCTGTCATGTGTCGCGAGCATCCAGAGTCCAGGTACCATGACATGTTGTGCTTTGTCCTTCTTGCAGCCAAGGATATCTGCAATAGGAATAATCTTATCCTTAGGTACCCACATCTTTTTGGGTCCTTTCTTGTTAGATTTCTTCAAGTTCTGATTGAACTTGGGTTTAACATTGTAAGCAATAGGAGGAACAGCATGATAATTCTTAATGTGAGTTTCATGATATTTCCTAGGTTGTGTCACATGCTTCTTAGTGTGTGTAATGTGAAAACTTTGTGCATGTGAGGTGTGCCTAATATCATGTGAGTGGCCATACTTGAACTGATCATACAATGGCTTGTATGTAATTTTCATTTCATCAACAGGTTCAAGTTTGTATGGGGTTTCACCCTCATAACCAATGCCAACTCTTTTGTTTCCAGACACAGCATATATCATAGAAGCTAGCTGACTTCTGCCAATACTTCTAGATAGGAACTTCCTGAAACTTAGATCATATTCTTTCAGAATATGGTTCAGACTGGGAGTGGATTTTTCTGAATCAGAAGGAGATCCAACATTATTGGATAATTTTAAAAGTTTTTCCTTTAATTCAGAATTCTCCAACTCAAGCTTCTTAGTTTCAAATTCAAATTGCTTTTTCAGCTTTTTGTATTTGAGACTGATCTGAGACTTGAGTTCCAGAAGTTCAGTTAGAGCGGAAACTAACTCATCTCTAGTAAGTTCAGAAAATACCTCTTCAGAATCTGATTCTGATGTAGATTCTGATCCGTCATCTTCTGTCGCCATCAGCGCACAGTTGGCCTGCTCATCTTCTGAATCATCTTCTGACTCATCCCAGGTTGCCATAAGACCTTTCTTCTTATGAAACTTTTTCTTGGGACTTTCCTTCTGAAGATTTGGACATTCATTCTTGTAGTGTCCAGGCTCATTGCATTCATAGCACATGACCTTCTTCTTGTCAAATCTTCTTTCATCAGAAGATTCTCCACGTTCAAATTTCCTTGAACTTCTGAAGCCTCTGAACTTCCTTTGCTTGGTCTTCCAGAGTTGATTTAGCCTTCTGGAAATCATGGACAGTTCATCTTCTTCTTCAGATTCTGATTCTTCAGGATCTTCTTCTCTAGCCTGAAAAGCGTTAGTGCATTTCTTGATATTTGATTTTAATGCAATAGACTTACCTTTCTTTTGAGGCTCATTTGCGTCCAGCTCAATCTCATGGCTTCTCAAGGCACTGATAAGCTCTTCCAGAGAAACTTCATTCAGATTCTTCGCAATCTTGAATGCAGTCACCATCGGACCCCATCTTCTGGGTAAGCTTCTGATGATCTTCTTTACATGATCAGCCTTGGTGTATCCTTTGTCAAGAACTCTCAATCCAGCAGTCAGAGTTTGAAATCTCGAAAACATCTTTTCAATGTCTTCATCATCCTCCATCTTGAAGGCTTCATACTTCTGGATTAAGGCAAGAGCTTTTGTCTCCTTGACTTGAGCATTTCCTTCATGAGTCATTTTCAAGGACTCATATATGTCATAGGCCGTTTCCCTGTTAGATATCTTCTCATACTCAGCATGAGAGATAGCATTCAGCAAAACAGTTCTACATTTATGATGATTCCTGAAAAGCTTCTTTTGGTCATCATTCATTTCTTGCCTTGACAGCTTCACGCCTCTGGCATTTACTGGATGTTTGTAACCATCCATCAGAAGATCCCATAGATCACCATCTAGACCCAGAAAGTAACTCTCCAGTTTATCTTTCCAGTATTCAAAGTTTTCACCATCAAATACCGGCGGTCTAGTATAACCATTGTTACCGTTGTATTGCTCAGCAGAGCCAGATGTAGATGCAGGTGTAGGTATAGTCCTTTCACTTTCATCAACCATCTTTTAAATGAAGCGTTTTTCTCTTCCTGAATCTTTTCTTAACACGGTTAAGTGCTTGCACCTTAGAACCGGCGCTCTGATGCCAATTGAAGGATAGAAAAACACTTAGAAAGGGGGGGATTGAATAAGTGTGACTTAAAATCTTGAGCGATAAAAATTAAATGCACAATTATTTTTATCCTGGTTCACTGTTAACGAAGCTACTCCAGTCCACCCCCGCAGAGATGATTTACCTCAACTGAGGATTTAATCCACTAATCGCATGGATTACAATGGTTTTCCACTTAGCCGCAACTAAGTCTTCCAGAGTCTTCTGATCACAACCTGATCACTCCAGGAACAACTGCTTAGTTCACTCCTAAGACTTTTCTAGAGTCTACTGATCAACACGATCACTCTAGGCTTAGTTCACTCCTAAGACTTTCTGCTCAGCCAACTGCCAAGACTTCCTGCTCAGCTAACTGCTAAGACTTCCTAGATTATACTGATCAACTGATCACTCTAGTTCCTTACAACTTAATGTAATCAATTCAAGAGTTTACAAATGCTTCTTAAAAGCGATAATCACAACTGTGATATTTCTCTTACAATTTAAGCTTAATCTCACTAAGATATTACAACAGCAATGTAGTGAGCTTTGATGAAGATGAAGATTCTGAGTTTAGATTTGAACAGCGTTTCAGCAAGTTAATTTGAATTGTATTGGTGCGAAATCGTTAACCTTGCTTCTCATCAGAACTTCATATTTATAGGCGTTGAGAAGATGACCGTTGAATGCATTTAATGCTTTGCGTGTTCCGTACAGCTTTGCATTTAATGTTATACGCTTTTGTCAACTACCTCGAGCCTTGTTCACGCTGTGTCTACTGACGTAGCCTTTAGTAGCTTTAACGTTCCTTTTGTCAGTCAGCGTAGTCTGCCACGTGTACTTCCTTCTGATCTGATGTTTGTGAATACGACGTTTGAATATCATCAGAGTCAAACAGCTTGGTGCACAGCATCTTCTGATCTTCTGACCTTGAAGTGCTTCTGAGCGTGATACCATCTTCTGATCTTCAGTGCTTCTGATCTCATGTTCTTCTGATGCTTCCATAGACCCATGTTCTGATTCTGCTTCGACCATCTTCTGATGTCTTGCCAGACCATGTTCTGATGTTGCATGCTGAACCATTTGAGACACATCTTCTGAGCGCTGAATTATGCGTACTCTTTATATATATTTCCTGAAAGGGAAATTGCATTGGATTAGAGTACCATATTATCTTAAGCAAAATTCATATTATTGTTATCATCAAAACTAAGATAATTGATAAGAACAAATCTTGTTCTAACAATAACAGCTCATGTTAACACAGCAGAAAATCAGTTATACTGAATAGTTCAACATATTTAGAAACTATATCCCACAAAACTCAAATAAAATAAATAGAGTCATAAACATAAACTCAAAACATCGCGTCCCCCAGTGTTACAATATTAGATCATGACACCTGACGCTAAACTAAACGCACTGACTCGTGAGCTAATCATCACCAAGTCGTAAAAGCCGTTATCCTCAATCTGGAAATGACAACATGTAAGGGTGAGTCTCATTGCAATTAAAAAATATTATTGCATCATAAATAATAACATATCATAGTTATATCATTCACCCCATTTGTATTATATTCAGAAAATTCAAGAAACACACAACCAACACATCATCAATTCATAACACTGAAACACATTCAATCATGCTATGAAAATCATGCATATGAATTAACTGCCACTATGCATGTGGTACCAATCATTATCAATAGGAATAACCCACCGACCGATCCAACATCATCAAGATACGACCCTGCCAGCAAAAATTCCGCACGATGGGAATTATGCCCTTCACTGAATCCACAACATCATCTAGATTCATCCCTCAACATATGCTTATGAATGAATGCAAATATATACAACATACTTATACTTATAACATCGTCGATCTGATGAACATCATCGTCTCATCTCCTACCATCATCATCATCAAGCATGTTCACACACACACACACACACACACACACACACAGATATATATATATATATATATATATATATATATATATATATATATATATATATATATATATATATATATATATATATATATATATATATATATATATATTAGCACCATTCAAATACCATCCAATCATCATCATCATCACACAACCAATAAATCATCACATGATTATTGCTTCAAACATAACATGTATTATCACATTTCATCACCTATATGCACAATACATCATTCATCAAGCAATAAAATCATGATTAAAAAATAATTGAAAGTTACACCTCATTTCATCATTTAAATACACAAGTTATTTCATGAGGTCCATCATACTCAAAAGGACACTCAAAACAGGCCAACGGTTCAAAAGATACGTTATTTTAAAGTTTGGAAACATTTTTGCACAGCAGGGTCTGCTCAGCGGCCCACCAGCGACTCGTGACAGAAGCGAACTACATTGGGACCTCCCCGTAGCGGACTGGCTCCGCTTAACTGGCCCTTTTATTTTTCTGAAACAATCAGCATCCGCTTAGCGAGCCTAGCTCCGCTTAGCGGACGTGCGATTATGCAGATTCGCAGGTCTGCGACAGACCATGTGATCTCACACATCCTAAGTCCAAAATTGATTCTAAACATCATATACAGATAAATAATCATCAATTTCATCGTCATACATTATCATACATCAAAACAACACATTATTAACCAATAATCTATGCAATTTCATCAATTATAATATCCCTAAACCTAACATACAATCCAATTGACCTAGATAATGTCCCTAATCAATATTATCATCCAAAACACGATAAGAAATGTTAATTGGAGAGTCCCCCCTTACCTTAGTCAAATGTTCTTGATTGGTCTCTCCCTCCACTTCTCCTCTTTCACGTTCTTGAGTTCCCAATTCTTCAGTATTTTCACGTTCTATCCTCTTTCCCAACTTCCTTCTTGTTTTATAAAAAATAATATTATAATTATTAAAAGGTTTTACTAACTCATACCTTCTTTTTTTGCTAACATCATACATTAGCCCAATGCCTTAAACCTTTTATTTTCTAATTTTATTTTCCATAAATAAAAAAATTCTAATATTAATTCAATTTTACAACTCTCTCTCACTAAAAGAGTTTTCGTCCTTGAAAACATACCTCAAGTAAAGAGTTTCGGTTACGAGTCTTTCATCTGGCTCTTTAGTTTCCAGGTAACATTTCCATCAGCCGGTCCTCCCCAAGCTACTCTAACCAAAGCTATCTCTTTGCCACGTAATTGCTTCAGCTTTCGATCTTCAATCCTCACAGGTAAAGCTTCAACCGTCAAATTGTCTTTCACCTGTATATCGTTTACTTGGATCACATGGGACAGATCCGCAATGTATTTCCTTAACTGAGACACATGGAATACATCATGCAAATTTGCAAGCATCGGCGACAGAGAAATACGATAGGCCACTTCTCCTACTCTTTCAGAAATTTGGAACGAACCAATGAAACGCGGTGTCAACTTCTTTGACTTCAACGCCTGACCAATACCTGTCATGGGAGTAACTCTCATAAACACATGATCTCCCTCTTGAAACTCAAGTGTTTTCCTCCTCTTATCGTTATAACTCTCCTAACGACTTTGAGAAGCTTTTATCTCCTCCTGAATCATCTTAATCTTTTCCGTAGTTTGTTGCATAATTTCTGGCCCGATCATAACACTTTCACCAGATTCGTACCAACACAACGACGTTCTACATCTCCTACCATACAAAGCTTCAAACGGAGCCATACCAATACTTGAATGATAACTATTGTTGTAGATAAACTCAATCAAAGGCATATGACTATCCCAAGCACCTCCTTTTTCTAACACACAAGCGCGCAACAAATCTTCTAATGATTGGATCGTCCTCTCAGTCTGTCCATCATTCTGCGGATGATAAGCAGAACTTAATAAAAGTTTAGTACCCAAAGCCTTCTGCAAACCTTCCCAGAACTTAGCCGTTAATCTCGGATCTCTGTCAGACACGATACTTGAAGGAATACCATGCAGACTAACCATCTTTTCAATATACAGTTGAGCCAACTTCTCCATCGGATAATCCATTCTTACCGGTATGAAGTGTGCAGACTTCGTCAACCTGTCCACAACACCCAAGATAGCCTCGTAATTCTTAACCGTTATCGGAAAACCAGCAACGAAATCCAATGATATGTTGTCCCACTTCCATTCAGGAATAAACAGCGGCTGCATAAACCCAGATGGCTTCTGATGTTCAATTTTTGACTTCTGACATGTCAAACAAGAATAAACAAACTCTGCAATTTCCTTCTTCATTCCAGGCCACCAAAACAACTTTTTCAAGTCATGATACATATTGGTAGCACCAAGATGAATGCTCAATCCACTACGATGTCCTTCTTCCAAAATATTCTTTCGGAGTTCAGCAACATCAGGAACACAAATTCTATCACCAAACTTCAATATACCATTCTCGTCAACTCTGAATTCACCGCCTTTACCTTGGTTAATCAAAGTCAACTTATCGATCAATTCAACATCAACTTTCTGACCCCCTCTGATCTCTTCAAGAATACCGCTAGTCAGCTTTAACATACCCAATTTAACACTATTAGGAGTGCCTTCACATACTAAACTCAAATCTCTAAATTGTTTAATTAAATCCAATTCTTTCACCATTAGCATAGACATGTGTAGGGACTTCCTACTCAATGCGTTAGCAACCACGTTTGCCTTACCAGGATGGTAATTCAAACTAAAATCATAGTCCTTAAGGAATTCTAGCCACTTTCTTTGCCTCATATTAAGCTCTTTCTGATCGAAGAGATACTTCAGGCTCTTATGAACACTAAACACCTCGAACCTCGAACCATACAAATAATGTCGCCACAACTTCAAAACAAAAACCACAACTGCCAACTCTAGGTCGTGAGCCGGATAGTTTCTCTCATGCACTTTGAGTTGTCTCGATGCATAAGCGACCACTTGTTGATTCTGCATTAATACACCACCTAAACCCATCAGTGATGCGTCACAATATACAATAAATGATTCTGTCGGTTTCGGCAAAATCAAGATAGGAGCACTAGTCAGCCTCTTCTTCAACTTTTAGAATCCTTCTTCATATTTCGAATCCCAAATAAAAGCTTGAACCTTCCTGGACAATTTGGTTAACGGAAATGCTAACTTTGAAAATCCTTCTATAAACTTCATGTAGTAACCTGCAAGACCAAGAAAACGACGAATTTCCGACACTGATTTCGCTTCCCACTGATATACCGCTTCTATATTTGTAGGGTCAACAGCAATACCATTCTTAGAAATCACGTGTCCAAGAAAACTAACTTCATCCAACCAAAACTCACACTTTGATAATTTGGCAAAAAGTTGCTTTTCTTTCAACAGCTCTAACACAATTCCGAGGTGTTCCGCATGCAAATCACATCGCAATCCTTAAAAAAATCAAGTTTTCACGTGGGAGAGAGTAAAATTTTCGAGAAAAAATTGTAGTGACGTTTAAAAACACGTCGCTACCAAAAAGTTTAAAATAAAAAAATCAATACTTCACGTGGAAAGAAGTTTTAACTTTTTGAAATATGTATAGTGGCGTTGAAAAAATGTCGCTACCTAGAATTTAAAATTTTGGTGAAAAAAATTGACTAATAATTTAATTGGAACAGTCACATTTATAGTACAAAGTGATACACATCCATTTTTATAAAATATTCCCTATGTCCCAAATTATAATAGAAATTCTCTTTTTAGATTCATTGAATAATTAATGTATCTCGTCTATATATAGACCAGATATATTAATTATTCAATGAATCTAAAAAGGGAATTTCTCTTATAATTTGGATCGGAGGTAAATTTGTATGGTGCAGATCTAAGGGCTGAGTAGTAATATTAATTGCTAATTACGTATGCATGTTTTTGTACCGATTTTGTGCGTTTTTATCCAATCTATTGTAGACAATTTTTTTACAAATACCCTTAAATATGAGTCTAAATGCCTTCCTATAAATTATTTCGTATTAAATAAAATATTTTTTTAAGGAAGGTTAACTGTAATTTTTAAAATTTTTGAAACATTATGGTGTATGTTTGTTACAAAATTTTAACTATTTTTTATTTTGGTAATTTTTTTAATTTATGTAAATTAATAAAATACTTTAAAAGAGAAGAGATAATATGCGTATTAGTAGGGTATATTGGAATTGTAGTAGGGTATATTGGAGACTATTATTTATATATATGTTGGTCAATTAAAATAGATAAATATATAATATAATCATATATATATATATATATATATATATATATATATATATATATATATATTAAAATACTAATTATTATAATATAATAATTAAATAATATTTAAATAAAAAATATTACTATAATTAGGCAATATGTCTAAATCATTATAGGGTTTGTTTGGTAAAAATAACGGTTGACTGATAAGGTAGTTGATAGCTTATAGCTTATGACTGATGGCTGATGACTGATGACTTATAACTTATAGCGGATGGTTGAGACTGATAGCTCATAAGCTCATTGAAGTGTTTGATAAAATTAGTGGTTCAATTAACTTATAAATGTAAAATGACATAAAAGATATTTAATATATAATTATTTTATTTTAAATTAAAATAAATTATAAGGGTTAAAAATGGATTTTAATTGAAATAATAAAGATAAAAAAGGAAGAAAAAGTAATAAGTTATAAGACATAAGCTAAAACGCTATTTGAAATAAGCTATAAGCTCGTGACGTAAAGACCGTTACAAAACGAGTCTAAATTATCATATGAGCTTACAGGGCCGTCTTTGAGGGCGTGCAAAGCGGGCTATCGCACATGGCCTCAAAATTTCCAAGGTTAAACTACAAATAAACAGGGCCTCATAAAATATTTGGTAGGTTAAATTATGAGTGTATAGGGAGTCTATTAGATTTTTATGATTAAATAGTGGCTATTGTACACAGGGCCTCCAAAAACTTGAGACGGCCTTGTGAGCTTATAAGACATAAGCTATAAGCTCGAAAACATGTTTTACCAAACAGAACCATATTATAGTTATTTTTGCGCATATCCGAATGTTATTTATCTTTAAATTTAAATTTATAATCTCGTCCACCTCATATATCAATGATAAGACCACTATGACTGTCGTTACTTACGTATAATAAGACGAAACCCAACCACCACCACCACATTCATTACTTGATGACATAGATCAATATGAATGAATGCTATGTATATTTCATGTAATGTGATTTGTGAATCATGAAAGCTTTTATCTAGTCCAACTGAAGTCTTTATTAAGATCAAACTGAAGTTTACTTTCCTACATGATATAGAAATAACTATAGCAATAATAATCTTGTAAATTTTATTTCTACAAAAAAAAAGTTAAATAAATAAATTTATATTTAATGTTAAAAAACAAATTAAATAGCTCAATGGTTAGAGTTTAATTTACAAGTTAGAAAATTGGAATATTGCTAGAACGGTGGTAGAATTGGTTTAAATGTTATAATCAAAAATATAATTAGCTGTCACCTGCTCTCCTGCGACATAATTAGTCACGTCGCAAAAATCAATTTTTTGACGTGATTTTGCTTGTTGTGGCGTGTGTTAAATTTTTATTTCAATTGTTAAAGTTTAAATTTTGTTTGGAAGATACTTCTAAATTATAATTAATATTATTTTATTTTTAATTATTTCTCTTTTTTCAAATAAGTAAATAATTACATTTTGACCATATTTAATAAATATTATATTTTATAATATTTATACCCTTAAAAAAGGTGTATACAATTTAGTGTTCTATAAATTAAGATCAATATAAGCCTTGTAGAAACCATTTCACTATGGCATATCAAAGCTCAATCACCTTAAATTTTTCAATATTATTGATCGCTATCCTAGTAGTTGAGGCTATCGGTTTCTCTATAAATCCTAAAGTAACTGTTATAATTCAGAATGATATCGATCCACATCCAACCCCCTTAAATCTCATTGTCCATTGCAAATCTAAAGATGATGATCTTGGATTTCACACACTTGCATTTGGAGGAACTTACTCGTTTCAATTTAGACCAATATTGTTTCCAAGTTGGGATTTCACGTTATTCTTTTGTAGTTTTACATGGAAAGGAAGCCCTTATCTTCACTATCTTGACATTTATGATGAATCCAGGGATAACTGCAAAACTTGTGGTTGGAAAATAAATAAAAATGGTGGTTGTAAGCTTTATAAAGGATCATATAAGGGTTGTCAAGAATGGAAAAGCGTTCAACTAATAAATGGGAATAGTACTTCTAAGGTGTAATTTTTTATTTTTTAAGTAATGAAATAATACAAGTATAATATTTTTATTTAAGGTTTTTTATTGAGATGTCGCGGATATAAACACGCGCTCATGCAAATAAATTATGATAAAGATACTTTTCTACCAATTATATCAAAGATACTTAAACTTTAAATATGAGAATTAAAACATTCAAACAAAATTGTTATTGAATATTTTATTATGATATTTCGTTTTCTATTATCTTATATAGAATTATGACTTTTATATTTTACAATTGTTTATAAGGTGATTTATAATTTGTTCTTTGAAATTACAATATTAAGATTTTCTCTTTAAAATAACACCTCTTATACTAAAAAGAGACATTGCTTTGTGCAAAATGCGTCGCAACTCTTTAAAATAATTATTAAAAAAAAATTTACTTTCACGTGGGGGAGAATAAAATTTTCAAAAAAATTGTAGTGACGTTAAAACAACGTCGCTACCAAAAAGTTTAAAGTAATATCTATATGAATAAAGGAAAAATAAATTATGTTAAAAAGATTTTTCTACCTATTATATCAAAAAGTCTTGAAACTTTAAATATGAGAATTAAAACATTCAATACAAATTTTTAACATAATTGTTATTGAATATTTTATTGTAATTTTTGTTTTCTATTGAATTTTATCTTATATAGAATTATCACTTATATTTTACAAAATGTTTATAAGGTGATTTATAATTTTTTTTCTTTAAAATTAACTCTCTCTCTCTCTCTCTCTCTCTCTCTCTCTCTCTCTCTCTCTCTCTCTCTCTCTCTCTCTCTCTCTCTCTCTCTCTCTCTCTCTCTCTCTCTCTCTCTCTCTCTCTCTCTCTCTCTCTCTCTCAGATATCACCTCCTAATCTAGGGATGGCAATGTATAGAATTTGGACAGAAAATTATAGTACTCATTTTTGTATTTGCATTTTGGAAAAATATTTGTATCCGAACTCATACCATGTGATCAAGGGCTTGTACCCGTATATATACCCTACACTACAAGAAAACAATGCAAATCACGTCGCAATCCTGAAAGAGACCTGATACCTAAGCCCCCTAAAATTTCCGGTTGACAAACTTTTTTCCATGCAACTGTGACCATTTTCCTTTTATTAATATTACCACTCCATATGAAATTATGACAAGCTCCTTCAATATTCTTGAGAAGAGAGATAGGCCAAGACTAAAGTCCCATGGAGTGAGAGAGTTTCAGCTAGATGACAACCTGCACAAGTGTATCTCTTCCTGCAATAGACAATAATGAGCCTTTCCAAGCATATAACTTGGAAAGTAATTTGTCGGCACACGATTGAAGATGTTAAGCTTTGACTTTTCCTTTAAAGATAGGAGCCCCCAAATAATTAAAAGGAAGATAGCCTTTTCTAAAAACAGTTAAATTGAGCAACTCGAGAAACCTGTTGTTGCTAATATTACCACCATACAAAGAAGATTTGACAGTGCTGGAAACTTGTCCGGAAGACAAAACATATTGAGAAAAGAAAGATGAGAGGGATCTTATATTGGATTTAATTCCTTTGCAGAAGATGAGAATGTCATCGGCATAAATAATGTGAGTAGGGAAGGGTTAATTGTTGGTACCTTTCATAGGATGGAGTTTACGAATATTCCCCAAATTAGAAATACCTCTACTCATGACTTCCTCAACTAAGCAGAAAAGAAGAGGAGATAACGGTATCCCTACCTGACCCCTCTAGCACACTTGAAATAACCATGCACAAATCCATTAGCCATGACTGACATATGAGTCGAGTCCAGAATGGTATGAATCAAGGAGGAGAATTTCTAAGAAAAACCAAAGCTCTTAAGGAATTGCAGCAAAATATTACTATCAAGAGTATCGAAGGCCTTATTCACATCAACTTTGATAGCAATATTCTCACCAAACTTATTTTATCGAGAAGGTTAAATGCATCCAAAGCCAAACAAATACAATCTTTAATATTCCTATCCCTTATGAAACCTTTTTGAATTTAAGATGCAGAATGAAGGAGGAAAGTATAAACCTTTTTGTTCCTTTGAAATAAGATGCAGAATGAAGGAGGAAAGTATATCTGCCATGATCTTTGTTATAATTTTGAATTTAAAGTTAGATAGAGCAATCGGTCTAAACTTGTCCAAGAAATTAACGTTATTGGTCTTGGGAATAAGGATGATAATGCTAACACTAAAATTGGGCAGAATCCATCCTTGGTTGAAAAATTGAATCCCAACATTTGGCACACCAAATTAGACAATGTTCCAATAAGTTTGATAGAAAAAACCACCAAAGTCGTTGAGGCTGGAGATTTATCCATGCTAAGGTTGAGAATAACACTTTTTATTTCCTCCAAGTAGGGGTGAGAATAGGCCAGACTAAATAACAGGGGCCTACGGCCTAGCTTACACAGGTTCAGGTACGGCCAGACTTTTTTTCAAATAGAAAAGGCCTAGGCTTTTTGAAAAGCCTATTTAGCTAAAAAAGCTAGGCCACATGCCATATAAAAAGCCTTTTAAGTCTAGTAGGCTGACCTATTTTAATAAAGAGATTAGAAAATTCCTTTGAGGGTCAAAAATGATATCAAGAATGATATCATCTACGTCTTCAGGTGAGTGATGTTACATTTAGAACTCTTTATCTCGGACATTTTATGGAAAAAAAAGGTGTTACGGTCTCCCTCATGATGCCAGAAAATTTTAGCTTTCTCTTTCCAATAAACTTCTTCAATATATATTTCATGACACTTTTTTAACATTTCTTGTATTCAACATGTTTCTTTAAACAAATAAATCCCTAAGTTACTTGGTCTTTTCTCATATTTATTGATAGAGGATAAATTGACAAATTAGTCAAAAATAAAATATGTTGGAAAGGTAATGTTATTTAAATATTTCAGAAGTTAAATGGAGATCCATTGACAGTGTAAAACAATTTTACAGTTTAAAAAAATTTACAATGTTATCCAATAGAAATATATCACTCTGCCATATCATATAAGTAATTTAAATTTTGTTGTCTGACTTTATAAAATACATGGTCGTCATTAGTTGACAGTGTCAATTTTGCATCATTCAATTTCTCTATTTTGGTTCCATGAGTTGTAATATGTTAGTAAAAATTAAATTATTATTTTAATTGCTAAAGTTTAAATTTAGTTTGCAAGATACTTCTAAATAATAAGTAATATTATTTTATTTTTCATTATTTCTTATTTTTTTCAAATAAATAAATAATTACATTTGACCATATTTAATAAATACTATTTTTTATAATATTTATTCCCTAAAATAGGTGTATAAAAAATTATTAGTCTTTTCAAAACTAAAAAAGAAGTAGGTTTAACAATTTAGTGTTCTATAAATTAACATCAATACAAGCCTTGTAGGTACCATTTCACTATGGCATATCAAAGCTCAATCACCTTAAATTTTTCAATATTATTGATCACTATGCTAGTAGTTGAGGCTACTGATTTCTTTATAAATCCTAAAGTAACTGTTATAATTCAGAATGATATTGATCCACACCCAATCCCCTTAGATCTCACTGTCCATTGCAAATCTAAAGATGATGATCTTGGATTTCACACACTCGCATTTGCAGGAACTTACTCGTTTCGATTTAGACCATTAGTGTTTCCAAGTTGGGCTTTCACTATATTCTTTTGTAGTTTTACATGGAAAGGAAGCCCTTATCTTCACTATCTTGACATTTACGATGAAGCCATGGATAACTGCAAAATTTGTGGTTGGAAAATAAATAAAAATGGTGGTTGTAGGCTTTATAAAGGATCGTATAAGGATTGTCAAGAATGGAAAAGCGTTCAACTAATGGATGGGAATAGTACTTCTAAGATGTAATTCTTGGTTTTTTAAGTAATGAAATGATACAAGTATAATATTTTTATCTAAGGTTTTTTATTAAATAATTCACTTCATTAACGATGAATAAATAAATGAGATCTCGTGGATTTGAACATGCGCTCATGCATTTAATATCTATATGAATGAATTATGTTAAAAAGACTTTTCTACTGATTGTATCAAAGAGACTTAAACTTTAAATATGAGAATTATAACATTCAATACAATGCTTTAAAACATAATTGTTATAGAGTATTTTATTGTAATTTTTTTTTCTATTGAAATTTATCTTATATAGAATTATCACTTATATTTCACAATTGTTTATAAGGTGATTTATAATTTTTTTTCTTTGAAATAAACTCTCTCTAAGATAACACCTCCCAACCTAGGGATGACAATGTATAGAATTTGGACAGAAAATTATACTTCTCATTTTTATATTTGTATTTTGAAAAAATAATTGTATTTGAACTCATACCATATGACCAAAGGCTTGTACCTATATATATCCTACACTACAAGAAAACGTTAATCAATGCATGCGATATATCCACATGAATATCGGGACGGTAAAAAGGGACGTTGCCACATGTAAATCACGTCGTAAATCTTAAAAAAGAAAAATTCAAGTTTTCACGTGGGGTTGAGTAGAATTTTCGAAAAAATTTGTAGTGACATTTAAAAACACGTTGCTGTCGAAAAGTTTAAAATTATATATATATATATATATATATATATATATATATATATATATATATATATATATATATATATATATATATATATATATATATATATATATCCTACACTACAAGAAAACGTTTACCAACCATGCGATATATCCACATGAATACCGGGACGGTAAAAAGGGACGTTGCCACATGTAAATCACGTCGTAAATCTTAAAAAAGAAAAATTCAAGTTTTCACGTGGGGTTGAGTAGAATTTTCGAAAAAAAATTGTAGTGACATTTAAAAACACCTTGCCATCCAAAAGTTTAAAATTACAGTAGAAACTCTTTATATTAATACTCAGTAAATTAATAAACTCTCTAAAATAATAAATTTGTCCTGTCCCGACTTGGGCCAATGTAAAAAATTGAAAAACTCGATAAAATATTAAGATAATAATTTTTCAGGAGATTCCTTTATAATTTTCGGTCCTAAGAAAATCATAAATTAATAATTCATAGAAACAGGAAAAAATATATTACACTATATTGAAATATGATTCAATAGTTGTTTCCTTTAAGAATATATTGAACATGTTTGTTCCTCTTGTTTACATTTATTATACTTCAAAAGTCATTATTGATTTTCAATACATATGAACACAATAGTTACTAATTTACGTTGAGTCCCAAGATTCGCTGCAACGTAATTTTAAGAGGCCTTTTTGTTTGATATGTACAGTATAATTATTTAAAAAAAAATTAATTTTTGAAGTGGGAAGAAGTTTTAACTTTTTAAAATATGTATAGTGACGTTTATTTTGTGAAAAAGATTGACTAATAATTTAATTGGAACTGACACATTTATAGTACAAAGTGATAAAATTCATTTCTATTGTTATAAAACTAACTAAAATAATAGAGATCAAAGAGAGATAAAGAAGAAAGAGAGCAATATTATCTTATCTTATTTCAAGTGTGCTTTACATTGTAATATGAGTCTCTATTTATAGGACTCAAGGGAGATAGAAAATCACACATATTAAACACATATTAAGTATGGAATAGGAAGATGAAGAACTAGGAGATGGATGGACATCCACTAACATAAATATTCATAACACTCCCCCTTGGATGTCCATTGAGGATATGCCTCGTTAAAACCTTACTAGAAAAAACCCAGTGGGAATAATTCTAGTGAAGGAAAAAGAGTACAATATCCTTTAAATGTGAATTGCCTCGTTAAAAACCTTACCAGGAAAACCCAATGGGACAAAACCATGGTGAAGGAAAAAAGAGTGCAAAACATATGTATTTCTCCCCCTCATGCAGACATTTACATGTGAGACGATATTCTTTGTAGTCGTTGCTTAAAATGTCTTCTTCGAAGTGACTTCATGTAGTGGTAATAGTTATGCAGGATTTTATGAAGTTATTGCCATGATTTGTTTCATAGATCTCCATGAAATGGTTGTACCATCACATGTAAATAAATAACCTCTTTCTGATCTACCATTGTGAGAATCAGACAAGTAACCTGCATCTCTAAGATAATGAAGTATATGGTTGACCGCTTTCCAATTTCTTTGTGTAGATGAATAATTCTATCTTACTTATAGATTGACCGCAAATGATATATCATGATGTGTATATTTAGCAAGGTGCATTAGTACTCCAATTGCACTAAGATATAGTACTTCAGGACCAAGCAATTTTTATCCTTTTCTCGAGGCCTAAAAAGATCTTTCTCCATATATAATGATCTAACAACCATATTGGAGTAGGCAACATGTGACATTTGTTCATATAGAATCATTTCAACACTTTTCTATATAGCCTTCTTGATGTACAAATATTCTTTTGTCCACATGCTCAATTTGCAAACCTAGACATATTTTGTCTTTTCTAGGTCATTCATCTCAAACTCTTTATTTAAGCAATTTATAGCTTTTGGAAGCTCTTCAGGAGTTCCAATAATACTTATGTCATCCACATAGACAACTATTATTGCAAATACTTTTCCACATCATTTTATGAAAATAAAAGGACAAATTGATCATACCACATGCGTCTAGATTGTTTCAATCCATAGAGAAATTTGTTCAATTTGATGGAGTGGTTTTCTCGAGATCCAAAATTACGTGCCTCTGGTATATTGAACCCTTCAGGGAGTTTCATGTAAATGTCACTATTAAGTGAACCATATGAATAAGATGTCATTACAACCATCATGTTCAAATTAAGCCCTTCATATGTTACAAGGCTAATGAATTATCAAAAATCGATTGAATCCACTACAGGTGAATATGTTTTATCAAAATCAATCTTAGGTCTTTGTGAAAATCATTGAGCAATAAATCAAACTTTATATCATTCTTTTCTTTTTCACAAAAACTCATTTATATCACATTAGTTTCACACCTTGACGTGTTCGGACTACAGGTCCAAAAGTGAGTTACTTGTAAAGTGAGCTTAATTCTTCTTCAATTGAATATATTTATTTTGGCCAATTCTCACTTAGTCTACAATATTTAATAGACTTTGACTAACGATCCTCGTTATCATTGATAACTTTTAGCGCTATATTGTATACAAAGACATTGTCAATATTGACTTTATTTGGTTATCTCAATTTCGGTTCCATTGCATTTCATCCATGACATAATTTATCGAGATCTCTTTATTTCATATTTCAAGTACTTGATTTGTTCTTCTGGAACTGAAAATTAAATTAGGTCATTATGCTTTTAGCATTTTCATATCCTCACTTGGGTCATCTTTAGTTTCTTTTCTTAGTAGAGGACTTTTAACATTGGAACCGACTTTCATACTACGCTTCAGGCGCAGCAACAACTCATTTGCAATATTATATTATCCAATAGGAGAATAATTTATTTCATAAACTTTGCAAATGAATAATATTTTGAACTTTTGGTTCATATTGATTTGTACGATGATCAAGACAACAATTTATTTTAAATTATTCATTTGAACTTCTTGTTCATGATTTCAGCTGTTCATTTGAACTTCTTGTTCATGATTTCAGCTGCTTATTCCCCCCTCTTGGGAAAATTAATTTATCAAGTGATAATCAGCCTACTGGGCTGCAATCAAGTATTTGATTATTTGCTCAAATTATATCCTCAAAATTGAGATTCATATTAATTATATTTTTCCAATATTCTTTCATGACTCGTCTTAATGTATTATATTGGAGCAATTGGAATATACACAACACATCCAAATATTCACTTAGATGAGAAATATTAGAATAAATTAGGGAGGACTAAGATATAGTATCTTGTTGGCTTAATGCGAATAAATATCTTAATATCATACTTTAGATGTTTCAAATATATAATTTAGAATTGATGATCTCATGAGTATCAACCATATAATTAACTTTAGACGTCTAAAGAATGGATCTTCGGGTCCATTTTCTTTTTATGAACATATATTACATGATATTCAATATCAATTTTAATAATATATATGTGATACTTATACAGGAATTTCTATAAAAAAAAGTCCAGAAAACAAGATCTTAGTCTAATTAGGTGAGAAAATAATTTCACAAACTTCTGGTTGTGAATAGAGACATATGCATGATATTTTAGTCGATGCAACAGTTAATGTCATAAAAACGCAATTTCTCAAATTTTTATTTTCTTTTAGAAACACACAAAAATTTAATGGATTGAAGAAACTTCTGGTTCTTCAATACAAATTATTCGCATCATATTATATCCGAGATGACCCAACCGGTTTTACCAACGATACATTTAAGTGTAATTTGTAAACTACTGGTTTACAATGACATGTGCTTAAATTGTACTAATATAAGTGTAGTACAAGCCCAAGGAAAAAAAGACGGTAGCTTTTCTATTATACATTTTATGTCCAAATTCATTTGTGTAATACAAAGATATTCAATACCTCCAGTATAATTCAAAACCAATATAATAATAGTATCTCATTATTAAACACTTTAATCAAACACATTCATATGAACATATTATCATATAATTATCAAACAATTACCCCTTATAAAATTAAACATATTTAATCAAACAATATTATATCACTAAAATTATATCGTCATATAATTAATTTGATTTACTATCCTTCAGGGATGGATAAGTTCTTCAAAAACTATAAAAATAATTTATTTTTCTATCCTTCAGGGATACTTGATAAGTTCTTCAGGAACTATAAAATATATATAGACATCCACTAACATAAATATTCATAACATCTATAAAAAAATACACATGATAATATATAAATCTGTATTGTGCAGATGTGAGGGTTGAGTAGTAATATTAATTGCTAATTACGTACGCATGTGTTTGTATCGATTTTGTGCATTTTTATCCAATGTATTGTAGACAATTTTTTTTACAAATATCCTTAAATATGAGTCAAAATGTCATCCTTTAAACTATTTCGTATTAAACAAAATATTTTTTTTTAAGGAAGGTTAACTGTAATTTTTAAAATTTTCAAAACATTATCGTGTATGTTTGTTACAAAATTTTAAGTATTTTACATTTTGCTAATTTTTTAAATAATGAAAATTTAAAAAATACTTTAAAAGAGAATAGATAATATGCGTATTGAAATCGAAATGGGGTCTATTGGAGACTATAATTTATAATATGTTTGTCAATTAGAATAGATCATCTTAACATTCACCCATATTTGAGTCAATATCTTATTAATTAATTAATTAATTAAAATCTAATTCATCTTTTTGAATTTATTTTATGACTTAATTAATTAAGATTCTTAATTTGATAAATATATAATATAATATATATATATATATATATATATATATATATATATATATATATATATATATATATATTCAAATACTAATTATTATAATATAATAATTAAATAAGATTTAAATAAAAAATATTACTACAATTAGGCAATATGTCTTAATCATTATATTATAGTTCTTTATGCGCGCATCCGAATGTTATTTATCTTTAAATTTAAATTTTTAATCTTGTCCACCTCATATATCAATGATAAGACTACTACGCCTTTCGTTACTTCCGTATAATAAAACGGAATACCAACCACCACCACATTCATTACTTGATGACATGTAGCGATATGAATGAATGTCATGTAAATTTCATGTAATGTGATTTGTGAATCATGAAAGCTTTTATCTTGTCCATTTAATATTTTCCTACATAATATAAAAATAATTATAGCAATAATAATCTTGTAAATTTTATTTCTACAAAAAAAAAAGAGTTAAATAAATAAATTTATATTTAATGTTAAATCATAAATTAAATAGCTCAATGGTTTGAGTTTAAATTACATACACCGTCGTTTATTTGGATTCTAAAACACGAACGTTTGCTCACCAACAATCGTATTAGCTTATCGGGTTTTGGTATTGATGGTTGCCCATTGTGCAAATCTGCCCACAAAACTTCCATACACACGCTTCGGGACTGCAGAATAGTGAAAGCTATGTGGGATTGTATAGTGCTTGTCAGTTTCATAAATGAATTTTTCAACACCGGTTGGCTTGACTGGATAAAACTAAATATCTTCAGTGATATCCAAGGTCACCCGAATTGGTGCAACACCTGGGCCATTGCCTGCCATGTTCTTTGGTCATGGAGAAATCGTGAAGCCCATGATTGTAACTATACTCGGCCAAGCAATACTCATGAGGTGGTGGCTGATAGAGTTATTTAGTACAATACGACAGTCTTATGGAATAATAAGATTATGGAGAGAAGTCGGGATAGTATAGATGTGCATTGGTGTCCTCCTAGACATTCGTTTGTGCAGTTAAATATTGATGGAGGTCACGATAGTAACGGTATATCTGGTTGTAGAGGCCTTATTCGTGATATTCATGGCTCGTGGGTAGGAGGCTTTGCTAAATGCATTGGTTCGTGTAGCCCTCTCATGGCTGAATTATGGAGTATTTATATTGGCATCAAACTGACTATAGACCTTGGCTGCTTGAAAGTTGAAATTGAAAATGACTCTAGCAAAGCTGTGGATTGCATCAAGGAGAAGAATAACAAGAATATGCTTGTGGGGAGTTTAGTGTCAAGTACAAACAAGATGCTAACTCAATTTGAAGTTCTGGAGATTCATCACATTTTTAGAGAGGCCAATAAGTGTGCTAACTTACTTGCTCTTGAAGAAAAAAAAGTTAAAGGAAGATATTATTTACTACAGTGAGTCTCCTGCTTGGCTTGTGCATTCTTTGGAGAAGGATATGATTAGTGTTTCTTGTCCCAGGAGTATTTTTTTGTAGTTTTTGTTTTTTTTTTTTTGCCTTTGGCCCTCATCAATACCAAAAATAAAAATAAAATTAAAGGTTAGAAAATTGGAATCTTGCTAAAACGATTGTAGAACTGATTTAAATGTTTTTTTAATAAAAAATTCTCCTTTTCTTAATTTTTATTAAAATATATATTTTTTATATTACCTCTAAATGTTTTAATATATATATATATATATATATATATATATATATATATATATATATATATATATATATATATATATATATATATATATATATATATATATGAGAAAATGGGTGATGCACTGACAGTGTAAAAAAGTTTTACACTGTCAACCAATCACGACCATGAATCAGGACAAGTCAGACGGTAATTTTAAAAAAACTTATATGACATGGCAAAACGTTTTGTTTCTATTGGATGACAGTGTAAAACTTTTTTACACTGTCAGTGTACTACCTTTAACCTATATATATATATATATATATATATATATATATATATATATATATATATATATATAAGATTCCATAGACAAAATTATGCTAATTAAAAAAGTTGGTTAGAATATTAAATTTATTGACTATGTATAAATTTTTTTACAAATTTATCTTCAGGAAAGAAAAATAATTGAGTTTCATGATCTTCATTAGTTGACAGTGTCAATTTTGCATCATCCGATTTCTCTATTTTTGTTCCATGAGTTGTAATATGTTAGTAAAAATTAAATTATTATTTTAATTGCTAAAGTTTGAATTTAGTTTGCAAGATACTTCTAAATAATAAGTAATATTATTTGGTTTTTAATTATTTCTCATTTTTTTCAAATAAATAAATAATTACATTTGACCATATTTAAGAAATATTATTTTTATAATATTTATACCTTAAAAAAGCTGTATAAAAATTATTAATCTTTTCAAAATTAAAAGAACGAAGTAGGTTTAACAATTTAGTGTTCTATAAATTAAGATAAATATAAGCCTTGTAGGTACCATTTCACTATGGCATATCAAAGCTCAATCACCTTAAATTTTTCAATATTATTGATCACTATGCTAGTAGTTGAGGCTACCGATTTCTTTTTAAATCCTAAAGTAACTGTTATAATTCAGAATGATATCGATCCACATCCAACTCCCTTAGATCTCACTGTTCATTGTAAATCTAAAGATGATAATCTTGGATTTCACACACTCGCATATGGAGGAACTTATTCGTTTCGATTTAGACCATTAGTATTTCCAAGTTGGGCTTTCACTTTATTCTTTTGTAGTTTTACATGGAAAGGAAGCCCTTATCTTCACTATCTTGACATTTATGATGAAACCAGGGATAACTGCAAAACTTGTGGTTGGAAAATAAATAAAAATGGTGGTTGTATGCTTTATAAAACATCATATAATACTTGTCAAGAATGGAAAAGCGTTCAACTAATAGATGGGAATAGTACTTCTAAGGTGTAATTCTTTGTTTTTTAAGTAATGAAATAATATAGGTGTAATATTTTTATCTAAGGTTTTTTTTTGAGATGTCGCGGATTTGAATATGCACTCATGCACTTAATATCTGTATGAATAAAGGAAAAATAAATTATGATTAAGAGACTTTTTTGCCGATTATATCAAAGAGACTTAAACTTTAAATATGAGAATTAAAACATTCAAACATAATTGTTATTGAATATTTTATTATGATATTTCGATTTCTATTATCTAATATAGAATTATACTATGATATTTCATTTTCTATTATCTTATATAAAATTATGACTTTTATATTTTACACTTGTTTATAAGGTGATTTATAATTTGTTCTTTGAAATTACAATATTAAGATTTTCTCTTTAAATTAACACCTCTTATAGATTAAGCATGAAAATGTATAGAGTTTTGACATAAAATAGTATACTACTCATTCTCTTATTTGTTTTTGAAAAAAAAAATTGTATCCGAACTCATAGCATGTGGAAACTAAGGCTTGTTCCTTACATATAATCTACACTATAAGAAATCAATGCTCCAGTCACGTGATAGAGTTACTTGACTATCACGACGTTAAAAAAAATTTAGTGATATTAAAAACACGTCACTACTAAAAATTTAAAATAAGATTTATATGAGTAAAGAAAAAATAAATTATGTTAAAAAGATTTTTCGACCAATTATATCCAAAAGTCTTGAAACTTTAAATATGAGAATTATTAGAACATTCAATACAAATTTTTAACATAATTGTTATTGAATATTTTATTGTAATTATTTGTTTTTTATTGAATTTTATCTTATATAGAATTATCACTTATATTCAGGGGCGGAGCCAAGGCCCAGCTAGCCTGGGCAGGCGCCCGGGCTCAACCCCTATTTTCTATGTACTCCCTCCAATTTAATAGTCAATTTTTAAACAAAATCATGGACAAAATAGGGGCAAAATTAATAAAAATAGGGTGTGAAAATTAAAACAAATGAATAATTAATGGTGTAAAGTTTTGCCCAGACTGCATAAAATTTCTGACTCCGCCGGTGCTTATATTTTACAAATGTTTATAAGGTGATTTATAAAGTAACTCTCTCTAAGATAACACCTCCTAATCTAGAGTAGAATTTGGACAGAAAATTATAATGTTCATTTTTTATATTTGTATTTTGAAAAAAAAAATGTATCTGAATTCATACCATATGACCAAAGGCTTGTACCTGTATATATATCCTACACTACAAGAAAACAATACTCAACCATGCGATATATCCACATGAATATCAGGACGGTAAAAAGGGACGTGCAAATCACGTCGTAAATCTTAAAAAAGAAAAATTCAAGTTTAAAATTAAATAGAAAAAAAATCAATTTTTGAAGTGGGAAGAAGTTTTAACTTTTTGTAATATGTATAGTGACGTTTTTTTTGGTGAAAAAAATTGACTAATAATTTAATTGGAATTGACACATTTATAGTACAAAGTGATAAACATTCATTTATATAAAATAATACACATGATAATATATAAATCTGTATTGTGAGAGCTGAGTAGTAATATTAATTGATAATTACGTATGCAAGTGTTTGTACCGATTTTGTGCATTTTTATCCAATCTATTGTGGACAATTTTTTTACAAATACCCTTAAATATGTGTCAAAATGCCATCCTATAAACTATTTCGTATTAAATAAAATATTGTTTTGAACGAAGGTTAACTTCATTGATAGGTGTGGCTTGGTTGATGTCCCTTGTAAAGGGAAGAAATTTAGTTGGTTTAGTGGGGATGGTAAATCAAAAAGTAGGTTGGATCGTTTTCTTATTGATGGGAATATTATTTCTTCTTGGAAGATACTGGGGCAATTAATTGGTCAAAGGGATGTGTCGGATCATTGTCCGGTGTGGTTGGTTGCGGATAAGGAAGATTGGGGTCCAAAACCTTTTAAATTTAATAATGAATGGTTTAATAACAAGGAATTCTTGCATTTTGTGGAGGTTGAATGGAAGGCGATCATTGTTAGAGGGAGGGGTGATTTTGTTCTAAAGGAAAAACTTCGTATTATCAAGGACAAACTTAGATGGTGGAACACTACGGTATTCGGTAAGTTCGACTTGGAAATTGAGGAAGGGGTTAGAGATTTGAATTTGGCGGACGATTGCGATGTGATGGATGAAGATATTCAAGAGGTAAGAAGAAATGCTAATAGTAGAATATGGTTGAATCTCCGAATCAAAGAGAACATGCTTATCCAAAAGTCTAGGTTGAAGTGGCTTAATGATGGAGATGTTAATAGTAGATATTTTCATTGTGTAATGAAAGAGAGGAGGAGGAGGAAGCATATTAGTTTTATTTCCACACCTAGAGGTATCATTGATGGGGTGGAGGAGGTTAAAGAAGAAGTGAGACGTCACTTTGATAGCAAGTTTCGAGAGGATAACTTTAGAAGACCGGTTCTAGATAATGCGATGTTTAATGAATTATCTACAGAGGATAGAGTTTCTCTTGAGTTGCCTTTTTCCGAGGAGGAAGTTAGGGAAGCGGTGTGGAGTTGTGATGGATCGAAAAGCCCGGGCCCGGATGGTTTTTCTCTTCTTTTTGTGAAGAAGTGTTGGTTTTTTCTTAAGGAGGACTTTATGAATTGTTTTAGGGCCCTTTTTTCGGGTGGGGCTCTTTCCAAGTCTATTACTTCATCGTTTCTATCTCTTATTCCGAAATCTTCCAATCCTTTGGGATTGGACGATTTTAGACCCATTTGCTTGGTTGGATGTATCTATAAAATTATTTCGAAAGTCTTGGCCGGTAGGATTAAAAAGGTGTTGCACTCTATCGTTTCTCCTTGTCAAAGTGCTTTCGTTCCGGGTAGGCAATTGCTTGATGGGGTTCTTGTAGCTAATGAATTGTTGGATTTTTCTTCGAAGGAAGGCAAGGATTGCCTTCTCTTTAAAGTGGATTTTGAGAAGGCATACGACAAGGTTAGTTGGAACTTTCTTAGATTCATGTTGAAAAGGATGGGGTTTGGGGACCTTTGGATTAAGTGGATGGAAGTATTGATTTTTTCTAGCAATATGTCGGTTCTCGTTAACGGTAGTCCTACCAAAGACTTCAAGGTTGAAAAGGGGCTTAGGCAAGGTGATCCCTTATCACCCTTTCTTTTTGTGTTAGTGGCGGAGGGGCTTAAATTCTTGGTTGATAAAGCGGTGTTAAATGGGGACTTTGTTGGTTGTAACGTGAAAGGGGGATGTTTCGTCGACATCCTTCAATTTGCGGACGATACGATTTTGGTCGGTGACGGTAGTTGGAAGCATTTGTGGGCTATTAAAGCGGTGTTAAGAGGATTTGAGTTGGTGTCGGGTCTCGGGATTAATTACAATAAGAGCAAGCTTATTGGTGTGAATATTAATTCTCGTTTTCTGGATATGGCTACTTCTTTTCTTTCTTGCAAGAGGGAAGATAAGGAGTTTACTTTCTTAGGTATTCGGATTGGTTCTAATCCTAGAAGGATTAATTTTTGGAGTCCTTTGGTTGAGAATATTAAAAGGCGGTTAAGCTCGTGGAAAGGTAAATTACTTAGTTTCGGTGGAAGGTTAACTCTTTTGAACTCGGTATTAGGTAGTTTACCTATTTTCACTCTTTCTTTTTACTTGGCGCCTAAAAAGGTTATTAGGGAGATTAATTCAATACAAAGCAATTTCCTTTGGGGGGGATCGGAGGAGAGGAAAAGAGTTCATTGGGTGGGTTGGAAAGATGTTTGTATTAATAAGGAAAAGGGTGGTCTTGGAATTAAGAGACTCGAAGATTTTAATTTGGCCCTCGTTTCGAAGTGGAAGTGGCGTATTTTGGAGGATTCTAATTCTATTTGGTATAATATGCTTAAGGCTCGTTACGGTGATATCAAACTTAGGATGGCTATAGAAGGAGGTAAGGTGGAGAATAATGGTACAAAATCGGTGTGGTGGTCGGATATTTTATCTTTAGAGAAGAGAATGCCCGTTGGTGTTTTTGCGGATAATGTTTCTTTCCGGATTGGTGATGGTTTCTCTATTTCTTTTTGGCACTCTAAATGGATGGAGGAAGGTATTTTAAAGGAATTATTTCTGCTTTTATTTGCTATTTCTCTTTTACAGGATGTTTCGGTAGCTTGTATGGGAGCTTGGATAGGAGATATGTGGGTTTGGAATGATTTGGGGATTCCTTGTATCCCTCCGGCTTTGGGGAGTGAGGAGGCAAAGTTGAGATATTTGTTGAATAATTGTAGACCGGTTCCGGTGCCTCCGAGTACGGGGATTGGCGAGAAGGACCGCGTGTTATGGTGTCCGTCGGTTGATGGCTCTTTTTCCGTTTCCTCCCTTTATAGTATTATGGAAAAATCTTTTTTGTCGTTCGGGCCGCCTAATTGTTTTGATTTTGTGACTCCTTTTATTTGGAAGGGCGATATTCCGTTAAAAGTCAAAGCTTTCGGATGGCGTTGTTTCAAGCATAGGATTCCTACAAAAGTCTTGCTTATGAATAGAGGTATTTTTCCGTCCTCTTCCAATCCTTTTTGTTCTTTATGTGATGATGGTTTAGAATCCCCCGTCCATCTTTTCTTCGGGTGCCAAAAAACGGATGAGGTGTGGAAGGAAATGGCAAATTGGATTCTTTTGGCTAACTATAAAAAGGCGGATTTTAAGGAGAGTTATTGGACTTGGAGATCTTTTTGTAAATTGAAGAAAGTTAACAAAGGTAAGGTGGGTGTTGTGTGGTTGGCAATTGTGTGGAGTATTTGGCTTAGTAGGAATGGGGTGATTTTTAAGAATTCGGTGTGGAATTCTCGGGATGTTGTTTGGAATTGTAAGACTCTTATTTGGAGATGGTCGTTTATTGGGAATATTCCCCATACCAATTGTAATTTTTATGAGTTTGACAAAAACCCTTTGTTTTACTTAGCTTAGGTTCCAATTGGTGGGTAATTTTCCTTTGGGCCATGTTCCCCCCTTCTTTGTAATCTTGTTGTTGTGAACTTTTTGTTCCTTATAATAAATAACTTGCTTACAAAAAAAAAACTGTAATTTTTAAAATTTTCAAAATATTATGGTGTATGTTTGTTACAAAATTTTAAGTATTTTATATTTTGCTAATTTTTTTAAATAATGAAAATTTAAAAAAATACTTTAAAAGAGAATATTCGTAACATAGTAGGGTATATTGGAATCGTAGTGGGGTCTATTGGAGACTATAATTTATAAATATTTTGGTCAATTAGAATAGATCATCTTAACATTCATCCATATTTGAGTCAATAACTTATTAATTAATTAATTAATTAATTAAAATCTAATTCATCTTTTCCAATTTATTTTATGACTTAATTAATTAAAATTCTTAATTTGATATATATATATATATATATATATATATATATATATTCAAATACTAATTATTATAATATATTAATTAAATAAGATTTAAATAAAAAATATTACTACAATTAGGCAATATGTCTTAATCATTATATTATAGTTCTTTATGCGCGCATCCGAATGTTATTTATCTTTAAATTTAAAGTTATAATCTCGTCCACCTCATATATTAATGATAAGACCACTACGGCTTTTGTTACTTCCGCATAGTAAGACGGGATCCCAACCACCACCACCACATTCATTACTTGAGACATGGATCGATATGAATGAATGTCATGTAAATTTCATGTAATGTGATTTGCGAATCATAAAAACTTTTATCTTGTCCAACTGAAGTCTTTATTAAGATCAAGGCTGAAGTTTGCAAATTTAATATTTTCCTACATGCTATAGAAATAATTATAGCAATAATAATCTTGTAAATTTTATTTCTACAAAAAAAAACTTAAATAAATAAATTTATATTTAATGTTAAAACATAAATTAAGTAGCTCAATGGTTAGAGTTTAATTTACAGGTAGAAAATTGGATCTTGCTAGAACGGTTGTAGAATTGGTTTAAATGTTATTTTTTTTATAAAAAATTCTCCCTTTCTTAATTTTTATTAAAATATATATTTTTTATATTATATCTAAATGTTTTAATCAAAAACATATATATATATATATATATATATATATATATATAATATTTCCGTCCCTAAATATAAGATTTCATAGACCAAATTATGCCAATTAAAAAAGTTGGTTAGAATATTAAATTTATTGATTATTTATAAAAAAAATGTACAACTTTATCTTCAAAAGAGAAAAATAATTGAGTTTTATGGTCGTCATTAGTTCACAGTGTCAATTTCCATCATCCATTTTCTCTATTTTTGTTCCATGAGTTGTAATATGTTAGTAAAAATTAAATTATTATTTTAATTGCTAAAGTTTAAATTTAGTTTGGAAGATACTTCTAAATAATAAGTAATATTATTTGATTTTTAATTATTTCTCATTTTTTTCAAATAAATAAATAATTACATTTGACCATATTTAATAAATATTATTTTTATAATATTTATACCTTAAAAAAGGTGTATAAAAAATTATTACTCTTTTCAAAATTAAAAGAACGAAGTAGGTTTAACAATTTAGTGTTTTATAAATTAAGATCAATATAAGCCTTGTAGGTACCATTTCACTATGGCATATCAAAGCTCAATCACCTTAAATTTTTCAATATTATTAATCACTATGCTAGTAGTTGAGGCTACTGATTTCTTTATAAATCCTAAAGTAACTGTTATAATTCAGAATGACCTAATCTCCCCTAGATTAGGCAATCAAGACTTGCAGCTGCATTAATATAGAGATTAGAACAATCCTTTGAGGGTCAAGAATGATATCATCTATGTCTTCAAGTGAGTGATGTTACATTTAGAACTCTTTATCTCGGACATTCTATGGAAAAAAAGGTGTTACGGTCTCCCTCATGATGCCAGAAAACTCTAGCTTTCTCTTTTTAACAAACTTCTTCAATATCAAGCATTTTTCCAACTTAACCTGAGCAATTTAGATGTTTAAAGTTTACTTTAAGACAGACAAATATATATATATATATATATATATATATATATATATATATATATATATATATATATATATATATATATATATATATTTCATGACACTCTTTTTAACATTTCTTGTATTCAACATGTTTTTTTAAACAAATAAATCCCTAAGTCACTTGGTCTTTTCTTATATTTATTGATGGAGGATAAATTGAAAAAATAGTCAAAAATAAAATATGTTGGAAAGGTAATCATCATTCGTGTTATTTAAATATTTTAGAAGTTTAATGGAGATCCATTGACAGTGTAAAGCAATTTTACAGTTTAAAATTTTTTTACACTGTTATCCAATAGAAATATATCACTATGCCATATCATATAAGTAATTTAAAATTTTTTGTCTGACTTTACAAAATACATGGTCGTCATTAGTTGACAGTGTCAATTTTGCATCATCCATTTTCTCTATTTTTGTTCCCTGAGTTGTAATATGTTAGTAAAAATTAAATTATTATTTTAATTGCTAAAGTTTAAATTTAGTTTGGAAGATACTTCTAAATAATAAGTAATATTATTTGATTTTTAATTATTTCTCATATTTTTCAAATAAATAATTACATTTGACCATACTTAATAAATATTATTTTTATAATATTTATACCATAAAAAAGGTGTATAAAAAATTATTAATCTTTTCAAAATTAAAAGAAAGAAGTAGGTTTAACAATTTAGTGTTCTATAAATTAAGATCAATATAAGCCTTGTAGGTACCATTTCACTATGGCATATCAAAGCTCAATCACCTTAAACTTTTCAATATTATTGATCACTATACTAGTAGTTGAGGCTAATGATTTCTTTATAAATTCTAAAGTAACTGTTATAATTCAGAATGATATCGATCCACATCCAATCCCCTTAGATCTCATTGTCCATTGCAAATCTAAAGATGATGATCTTGGATTTCACACACTCGCATTTGGAGGAACTTACTCGTTTCGATTTAGACCATTAGTGTTTCCAAGTTGGGCTTTCACTGTATTCTTTTGTAGTTTTACATGGAAAGGAAGCCCTTATCTTCACTATCTTGACATTTATGATGAAGCCATGGATAAGTGCAAAACTTGTGGTTGGAAAATAAATAAAAATGGTGGTTGTAAGCTTTATAAAGGATCATATAAGGGTTGTCAAGAATGGAAAAGCGTTCAACTAATTGATGGGAATAGTACTTCTAAGATGTAATTCTTTGTTTTTTAAGTAATGAAATGATACAAGTATAATATTTTTATATAAGGTTTTTTATTGAATAATTCACTTCATTAACGATGAATAAATGAGATCTCGCGGATTTGAACACGCGCTCATGCATTTAATATCTGCATGAATAAAAGAAAAATAAATTATGTTAAAAAGACTTTTTTACCGATTATATCAAAGAGACTTAAACTTTAAATATGGGAATTAAAACATTCAATACAATGCTTTAAAACATAATTGTTATTGAATATTTTATTGTAATTTTTTTTCTATTAAAATTTATCTTATATAGAATTATCACTTATATTTTACAATTGTTTATAATGTGATTTATAATTTTTTTTCTTTAAAATTAAAACTCTCTAAGATAACACCTCCCAACCCAGGGATGACAATGTATAGAATTTGGACAGAAAACTACAGTACTCATTTTTGTATTTGTATTTTGGAAAAATCTTTGTATCCAAACTCATACAATGTGACCAGGGGCTTATACCCGTATATATACCTACACTACACGAAAACAATGCAAATCACGTCTCAATTCTTTAAAAAAAATAATAAGTTTTCACGTGGGGGAGTGTAATATCCTATGTTGGTCTAAGCATGATTATGTGATATTAGTAGAGTAATGAAGTGTGGCATTAGGATAATCCTTCTTAAGTGCAAGAACCATAATGGAACTAATGGATTTAGTTAGAAATGAACCATGTGGCATATTGGTAAATATGGTTTAGTTAAAGGGCGTGTTGGTCCAAGAGAGAAAGATATCTTTAATAAGGGTTTGTTTGGATGCATAATTTCAGAATTTGGGTAGTAGATAGGAAGAGCTTGGGAGCAAGAGAGAGAAGGAAGAAGTCTTGATCATCATCTCCATTTTTGCAACTATGGTACAACCCTCACTAAAAAGGTAATATCTCTCTGCTCGTAACTCCGATTGAGCTGATTCTGGTCTTGTTGGAAAGCTTACGAATTTCTCTATGATTTGCATATATGGTTCGCATTTATAGGCACTGTATTGATGGAGATAATCTGGTTTGAAGTTGAGTGATCCATGCTGAAAGTGTGAATATGAGGGTTACGGGATTGATGATGATGGGAGCAAAACTTTGATTAAGAAAGGATTGTGGGAGCAACATTGTTATTATCTGCATCTCTATAACTCAGAATCTTCAAGCTTGAGGTGAGTTCCATTAGTTAGAACCATGGGTAGAGTTTGGGAATAATGCATGATTTGGGAAATAAGGGTCATGATTTGGAGTGCCACTTAGGACTCATTCGTTCCATCGTGCAGTGTGCCGGTACAAGTCTCTTGATGCGATGCATGGGTGTAACTCACCGAGGGTGTGGATTGCGTGGCCTAATTAGCGGGCTATAACTTACTCCTGGATTCCTCGTACATGGGTACGGATCTGCATATTTGCTTGTTTGTTGTATGGTTCCAGGCTTATATGTGTTACGTGACGATTAAGACTTATCTGGGATGAGCAGTGCCACTAGTAAGACTTGCCTGGGGTAGAGTTTAAATAGCTAGAACGGTTAGATTTAATGTTAAAACGCAAATTAAATAGCTCAATGGTTAGAGTTTAATTTACAAGTTAGAAAATTGGAATCTTGCTAGAACGGTTGTAGAATTGGTTTAAATGTTATTTTTTTTATAAAAAAAAAAAATTCTCCCTTTCTTAATTTTTATTAAAATATATTTTTTATATATTATCTCTAAATGTTTTAATCAAATATATATATATATATATATATATATATATATATATATATATATATATATATATATATATATATATATATATATATATATATATTGTCATTTAACCTCTTTTAATTAAAGGGTCATGTTAGCGAGTACTTTCGGACACTGGTTAAGCATTCCTAAAAAATATTATAAATTTAATGCATTAAATACACACAATATTCTTTTAAAAAGTTAATTACTTATGTTTTCAATGCATTGAATACACATTTTTTGTATAAAAAATTTATCTTTTTAATTTATTTTACAATGTTTAACTTATCTTTTTAATTTCTTAATCAGTGCTCTAGGGGCTAGGAATGTCAATGGAGCGGGACGGGACGGGGCAGGAGTTACATTCTCATCACTATCCCCATCCTCGAATCTATTCTTTATTCCCGGTTCGGATCCCCGCGAGCCCAAGGGATTCCCAATGTTCGTGCGAAAATCCATTGACATGATTTTTTATTTTAAACCAGATTAATAGTAAGTTTCAAAAACTAACCACAAAAAATTTAGAATGTATTCATTTATGATAAATATGTTGTTTTAACAATATTTAATCTATAGTATTGAGGGTATGTTTGGATTGATGGAAGAGAGTGGAATGGAATGGAGCGGAATGGTATTAACTTATGTTCCATTGTTTGGATTGATTAAAAACGGATGGAATGGAGTGGAACCCGATGGAATGCATTCCATCCCATTCCATCACTTTCCATATTTTTTATGCCCTCCGATTTGGGCGGAATGACAAAATATTTATATTCCGTTATGAAATACCCAAACAATGGAACGCCATCTTTATTTCATTCCGCTCCGCTCCGTTCCGCTCCATTCCGCTCCACTCCATTCCGCTCCGTTCATTTTAGTCTATCCAAACATAGCCTGAGTGTCATGACCACCAAAATTTCATACTAAAAAAATTGAAATAATCATTTAAATCTCACTTTTTAGTAACAATACATACATATACATATATATATATATATATATATATATATATATATATGTGTGTGTGTGTGTGTGTTTTCTTTTTTTTAAATTTGTGTATAAGATTAATTATATGAAATGACAAATAAACTTATATAATAATTTAAAATTATACATAAATTAAGGACATTATGTTATTTTAGGCGGGACGGAAAATATTTACGCCACCCCCATTCTAGAAGTGTTTTCGGGGAGATTTTAATCTCCATCCTGCGATGAAAAAATTCCTCATTTTTTGGATCTCAAACGGAAAATTCCCACAGATATTGCTCCTATCTGAAGTAAGTTGACATCCCTACCGGAGGCCCTCGTTAGCTTTACCCTTAATTAAATAGAATAATGTTTTATACACTAAATATTTTTGTAAATTAAAATGTCTCATATATTTACAAAAATAAATCCATGTTCAGGTAGATTAATACATACAATATGTTTTTGTTAATTATAATATTTGATGAGATCCACTTTTTATTTATAGTTTTGAAAGTTATTTTAAAGATAAGTTGAACCTGTTCAACTATCGTTTTATTTTATTTTTTTATGGGTTTTATTTTTCTTTTTAAATAATTAAATTGACTTTAATAAAAAATTAAGTTTACCTTTGAAAAAAGTGACCATAGAAATTGAACCAAAATAACATTAAGAGAAAAGCTAACATGTGCCCCAAGGGCACAAGTTAATGAGATATTTATAAAAATATTTTTTTGGAATACGTGCATTCAATGTATCGAAACTTTAAATATGACTTTATTGTATTTAATTACCCTTAATTTTTTCTAATTATAGTATTCTTAACCTATAAAGTTTGAGATTAATCTATAATTATTTACTATTACAATAAATTACATCAAAATCAACGTTATATGAAAGTTCATTTTGACGTTAATCTATGAAGCCCAAACTCGGACACGGATACGGGACACGACACAGACACGAGGACACAGCTAATGTAAAAAACATAGGACACGAACATGGCTATATATATTTTATATATTAATAAATTAATGGAATTTATGAACATAATTTATAAAGAGTCTAAAATGAGAACCAAAATTTATGTATAATTAAACTCAACACTCTCAATCAACAAAAAATAATAATTTAAATTGAGTACTTTCAATTAAGAATGAAGAAAGAATGAGTATCGGAAGAAGAGTGGACTACAGATGGTGGCGACAGTGGGATACCGACATGCGGTAAAGATAAAAACAATCGAAGAAGCTGAAAATAAACAGAGAAGATCAAAAAACAAGGAATACGAAGTGTTTTTATAGTGGGAGAAATGGAATGTGAAAGGTAAAAAAAAATTATTTTTTAAAACTCTGAGAATTTGAGAGGTTGATGTGTCCGTTATTTGAAATAGTATGTCGTATCCGTGCCCGTTACATTATAATTATTTTTTTCGTTAGGCACTTCAAAAAAAAGTGTCGGATATGTGTCGTACGAGTGTCGTATGCATGTCGGTGTCCGATATGTGTCCGGTGCGGGAACACGCCTTCTGATTAACGTGTCGACGCTTCATAGACGTTAATCTTTAGATATCTTGATGATATGGTAAATCATTATAGATTTCTCTCTTTTCTTAAAATAAATTAATAAATATTAATATTTTATAATATTAAAAAAAATTATTTTTAAAATTGGAAAAGAAGCATGCTTGACAATACATTGTGCTATAAATTAATATCGACATAAGCCTTGTATGTATTATACATCTAGCTATGGAATATCCAAACTCAACTACCTTCAAAATTTCAGTATTGATAATCATTTTACTAGGAGTTAAGGCTACAGGTTTCGATTTGAATCCTGTGCTTAGGGTAACCGTAGTAATTAGGAATGATATCCCTCCACATCCAACTCCTCTAGATCTCACCGTTCATTGTAAATCAAAACAAGATGATCTCGGATTTCACACACTCAAGTTTGGAGAAACTTTCATGTTTCGATTTCGCCCATCTCCGTTTCCGAAAATTGTTCAAACTTTATACTTCTGTAGCTTTACATGGCCAGGAAACGTTTATCTTCACTATCTTGATGTTTACAATCAAGGCGTAGATAACTGCAGAAATTGCACTTGGAGAATACACACCAATGGTGGTTGTACCGATTATAGAGGATACGAGCAATGTCATAACTGGAAAGGTGTTGCACTAATGGATGCAAATAATACTTCTATCATGTAATTTCTTATGTTTTATGTCATTCAAATAATACAAGTATGATATTTTTAGAATTTAATTGTTATGTACGGACAGTTTTACACCGTTATTGAATCGTGATCGTTAAATGCTTATTAAAATTTAATTTTTATTTTAATTATTTGCAATATAATATTTATGAATGATTGTGATACACTGACCGTGTAAATTTTTTTACACCGACAGTGCATAGTAATTAATTTCTTTTATCTATCTATATTAATAAATTTTGGTTTAATATGGAATTGCGGAGTGTCAATATTTCTATGAATAATAGAAAAAGAATTTTTTTAAACGATTGGATAAAGAGAAAAAGGGATATGCACTGACAGTGTAAAATATTTTTACACTGTCAACCAATCACAACCATTTATCTAATTAAAACATAATTTTAATTTAAAAAATTAATATGACATGGCAAATGTAAGAATTTTGATTAATAATATGTGTAAAGTTAGTTTACAGTGCACTACCTTTAAACTCTTTTATTATTATTTGTTTTTCATTTTTAATGAATTTTATTTTATATAGAATTGTGACTTTTATTGTAGTTTACAATTCTCTATATGGTGATTTATATTTTTGTTTTATGATATTACAATATTAAGATTTTCTCTCTAATTAACACCTCATAGACTAGGGGTGACAATTTCCATATCCACATTTTGAAAAAAATAATAATTCACCCGAGCTCATTTATAATAGTAAGTTTTATAATAGTTTAATAGACAAAGATAATATATATACTACAAGAAAAGTCTGTTTTTTAAATTCATTGAATAACTAATGTACTTAGATAGTAAATAGATCAGATACATTGGTTATCTAACGAATTTAAAAAGTAGACTTTTTTGTTCTAAATAGAATTAGAGGAGTAAATTTATACACCTTCTAGTCACTATTATAAACAACAATAGAAAATTTCGATTCATTGAACAATTAATAAATATGATGTATAATAATGACCGAATATATTTTTTATTCAATAAATTTTAAAAAAAATATAATAGTGATGGAAGAATGTATTGTGTAGGTATAAAAAGTGAGTATCTAGAATTAAGTTACTCGTACCCGTACTCAAAATTATTTACTCTCTAGTCTTTAATATAAAAAGAAATTACTTTTAAAATTTATTAAAAATTCATTGCATTTGAATTATATATTAAAAAATTAATGTATTTAGAATATATATATATATATATATATATATATATATATATATATATATATATATATATATAAAATAATTTGTTAAAAATCCTCCTTTCCTCTGATCTCTCACTATAAAAACCCTCGTACTTAATATGCTCCTTCTATATATTAAGTATGATGGATTTTTTATTAATTAATAAAATAAAAAGTCACAAATAAAAATCTTTTGTTATTTCTAAATATTTTTTCTTATTGTGAGTCCACTTTTTCGTTAGATATTTCATATGATGTCAAAACTAAGATAACTTTAGCATTTATATATATTGGAAGGTATTTCTAAGTCGTTATGCGCATCTTTGTATTAGGGAATTTAGAATGCATTTAGAAAAGGTTTTGAACATTCGAAACAAGTTTTGATGCATCAAAAAAAGATTTTTTTTTTAAATAAAAAAAAAACAAGTCTTTGTGTCGACACATAAGTGCTATGAGTCGACACATGTGCTTGAATTTTGAAGTTTGTAGTCTCTGCCGATACATGTAACCTTTCAGGTCGAAACATAGTAGAAAGTATCATTTAGTGTTGACGCATACATTGAATGTGTCGACATATGTAATGTAGTTTTAAAGCATGTAGCTTCTGTTTCTCATGTGTCGACCTATGAACTTGGATGTGTCGACACATGCATTAACATGAATCGACACATGACTTATATGAGTCGACACATACTGCATTTTCATTGAAAAATTGAATTCTTTTTCAAACTTCCGGGTTGTCCTTTTGCCTCTAACTTGCACATATATAAATATTTCATACATGCATCATTTAGAACTTGATCAAACTATAAACACATACAAAGATGGCCCATCATCTTCAACCTCATCTATGCATACACACAAACAAACTACACATAATCATTTTTTATTGGATGCCATCTAGATTTGTGTTGATAACGTCCAATTTATGTTGGTGTACCGATAAATTGGGTTGAGAACTTTTTGAGGTTTCATTGAAAAAAATCTTAAATCCAGTATAAAAGCACTCAACTAGTTCCTAATGAATGCATAGTGTTTGGTAACAAGAAACAAAGTAGTAAAATCAATTTAAGGATCAATTGTGTAACATCTTGGTATACAAAAACATCACTTAATGATCATGTAATGCTCTTCTTACAGGATTCACAGTCACATGTACCAATACTGAAATATGACCAAGTTTGAAGAGCTTTAACAGTAGCATCACCTCTTCTCTTAAATCTAAAATGGCTTATAGTATAGTACTACCTCCGTTCCTTTTTATAAGAAACAAGTCATTTTTTAGGTTCATTGAGTAAATAATGTATTTGGTCTCTTTATAGACTAGATACATTGATTATTTAATGAATCTAAAAAGTGAATTTTCTCTTATAAAAAGGAACGGAGGTAGTATTTGTTACTACAGTAACAGGCTTTGGAGCCTTGTTCTTAACTATAACTACTATTTCCATACTCATAAGATTTAGTGTCACAATATAAGTCATGTCAAAAAATATATATAAGTGCTAATTGTGTTTATCTTTTTGTGTACACCTTTTGTAATTGTCTTTGAGTCATTTTATGTCATTTTGGAACATGTTTAATGTCATTTTAATTTAGTATTTTTGTTTGAATAAGTAATATAACAAGGTTATGGTTTAATGCTATTAAGTTCAAAGATTATGTTGATATGAAAAAGTTTCAATTTGTTCATTTAACTATCTATAAAGTTTCAATTTAATGTATTTTCACAAAATTTGACAGAAAGAAACAATTTGACTAACGAAATAGTTTTTAAGAGATTAAAATGTAACGTTTATTTGATAAAAATTAAAGAGAAACCTTAAATTATGTTAAAGGATCTCGTGACTAATTATGTCCGAATAAAACAAACAAAATTAAATATTGTATAAAGTTTGCCTTTAATAATTATTATAAAATAAAAAATTTATTTAAGGGTTATATAAGACAACACATCACCTGTACTCTCCCACTTAATTAGGGATGTCAATGGAGCGGGAGTGGGGGATACATTCCCATCACAATTTCCGCCTCGAATCTTTTCTCCATCCCCGCTTCGGATCCCTGCTACAGGGGGAATTTTGTCCCCCATCCCCGCGGATCCCCAAGGTTCATGCGGAGATCCATAAACATCATTTTTTTTAAAATTATTTTAAACCAAATTAATAGTAAAAGCTTCAAAAAATTTAAAAATTATTCATTTATGATAAATATTTTATTTTAATAATATTTAATTTATAATATTGAGTATCATGACCACAAAAATTTCAAACTAAAAAAATTGAAATAATAATTTAGATCTCACTTTTACTTACAATATATATCTGTGTGTGTGTGTGAGTGTGTGTGAGTGTGTGTGTGCGTGCGTGCGTGCGTGCGTGCGTGTGTGTGTGTGTGAGATTAATTATATGAAATGACAAATTAACTTACAAAATAATTTAAAATTATATATAAATTAAGCACATTATGTTATTTTAGGTAGGGCGGAGATATTTACGCCACCCCTGTCACCGAAGTGCCTTCGAGGAGATTTTGTTCCTCATCCCCGCCTCCGCGAGATGAAAATTCTCCGTCTTTGGGATCCCACACGGAAAATCCCCTGCACATATCATACCTGTCTCCATCCCTATTTACACGTATAATTAATAATTTATAACAATGTAAATTGTTTCATACCATAATAAACAATTAAAAAATATAATAAATAATATCAAAACTATAATTTTACAAACTCTTTCACCTTTTAACAAGTTTTACAATATATATATATATATATATATATATATATATATATATATATATATATATATATATAAAGAACATAATATGCTTAAACCCTAGGGCGATTTTCGGCGGCTGTGACGCGATTTCTGGCCAGTGAAAAGCAATTTTTAGCGAGCTCATTTCCTAGAATTTCAACGATAGAATCTATCACTGAGATGGTTTAAACTCCTAATATTTGAATTAGGGACCAAAACGGAAGGACAAGGTTGTATGAAACTTAATATCTAGGGCACAAAGGGGAGGCGAATGAGACGTAGGTGCTATCAACCAAAGAAATAGGCGGTGATAACGACACCTTCTCCTATGTTGAGAGTCCTTACACCATAATCAGAGGCTTGATTGTGATGTTTTAATGTTCAAATAGAAGATTCAAACTTCCTATTAGAATAACTCATAATAAAGAACATAAAAAGGAGTAAAAGGGTAAAGGAAAAGAGTACACCAAGCTCAGCACAACCTAATTTGGTGTTTGATACCATTAGGGAGGAAACCCGGAAGGAGGAAATCCATTACACAAAGACGGTACAAGTGAAAGATACACCATAGGTAGATATCATTTGAGGTAATTTTTTATCGAACAATGGTATTGATCTTGGATACACAACTCTGATGATTGTCAATGGGGAAATAGAAGTAGTTATTCAAGACAATGATGTAGCATCGAAAGTGAAATATTGAGAAAATGCACTCATAATGTATGTCCTGGGAGGGGAGTTGACACTGAAAAGCAAACTCTGTCATACGACTTCTCGAAATCGACTTTCAAAAGCAAACAACTTTGCTTAGCCTTCTTAGCAAAATTCACCACCTCGTTAGCATCAATCACACCGTCGAGTAATTGTCTATCGGGGACAAAAACACTTTAACAATCAGATACGATTGAACTCAGAACCCTCTTCAATCTTGCTGCTAGGAGTTTAGCTAAAGCTTTATCACCCATACCATAAGACAATAAGGTATGTAACCCCCAGCCCCAGCGGATTGTCTTTCTTTGGGATTAAAGTAAGAAGCAACGAAGTGATGGCTTTGGACATGTGAGAATTCCCATGAAAATTCCGAATCAACCAAAAGAAATCTTCTTTAACAAAACTCCAACACTTTTTAATAAAATTGAAATTGTATCTGTCCGGGCCCGGACTTTTCGAGCCCTCACACCCCCAAACAGCTTCCTTAATTTCAGTTTCAGAGAAGGGAAGTTCCAACGACCTTGCTTCCTCTTGGGATAACGCCTTGAACTGGACTCTAGTTAAACTAAGATGATGGGAATCAATATCAACATAAATATCAGAATAATACCTCCTAACTTCCTCCTTAACTTCCCCAATCGTCTCCAATAAGCCTCCATCAGCAAGAATAGTCTCAATAAAGTTCCCCTGGTTCCTCTCCTTCATAAAACCGTAGAAAAATCTACTGTTTAACTTTAAGTCCCCCTTACTATCCCACTTAAGCTTATTTTTCTGCATCAATAAATTCTCTTCAAGATTCAATTTCTTCCACATCTGACAGATAGCCCCGATCCTCTCCGCTACCACCTCCTCCACAAGACTATCCCTACAGCTTTCTAACAAAAGATCCGCACCATTAATTCTCTGATCCCATTCCTCAATCTTCAAATCGATTATACCGAAATGCTCCTTATCCCACCTAAGAAGGCTAACCTTCAAAAACCTCAATTTTTCCTTCAGCACATAATCACTCCTTCCTTCAACCTGTAAATTACTCCACTCCCTCTTAATAAAAGGCATAAACAAAACATTGTCGAACCAAATGTTATTGACTTTAAACGGTTTTGGTCCTCAATCGGACCGATCCCAAAATAATCCCTTAATCAGACATATATTATGTATATCCAGAGAGTATTCTATTTTTATTTTTTTGAAAAAACAAAAAAGTGAATACACTTTGGAATGCTATAGAAATTATAGACTAATTCATCTACCTCCCTTTTCTGAAAAATAACATTTAGTAAAAATTTTGTTAAAGCTTAATGTATTCTATTCTTTCATTTTCAATGAATTTAAAATTTTCTACTTTATCGTTTCAGATTTATTTTTAGTCATCACATAACTTAGCTATTTCTGCTATATTGCATTGTATATCATATTGATTTATCCCTATAGTTTTTTAAGAAAATGTTAATGATGCACATACTAATAATCCTTATTTATGTACTCTTGAGTACTGATGTAGTCCCTTCAAATTTCTTGTGATTTTCTATTTTTATGTATTGAATAAATGTTTCATGATGCTTCCATTGATATGTGTTGCTCGCGGGGGTGCCAACACAATGTAGTTTGAATATCATGAGTAAGTATAGTATTTACACTCTATTAATGTTTTTTTAAATAAAACCATTTTGTATATTTTTTAATTAAATAAATTCCTTACACATATGTTAAATATTATTAGTAACAATCACTTTGATTTTATAAGTATCATAAGAATTCAACCTCTCTTATTTTTCATATATTAAAGATGAATGATAGAGTGGTGCATATTATTCGATGAAAGAATATATATATATATATATATATATATATATATATATATATATATATATATATATATATATATATATATATATATATATATATATATATATATATATATATATATATATATATATATATATATATATATATATATATATATATATATATATATATATATATATATATATATATGGGAGCGTATCCGGTGAGAACTGATATCTTTTATGAGAAATGAGAACTATTGATATCAGCCGTCAGATTTAATTAACGTTTAAGATTTATTGATTCCATATTAAGAACACCTTACTGAATTTTTATCAATTATGATCGATATTTAAAAACTTCCATAAATAAAATATCTTTTCAAAAGAATATTTTTATTTTTTAATTATTAAAATATGATCAAAATAGGAGAATCTTTTTTAGAATTATTATGCTTAATATTTAAATGTTGTCGCAATTTTTTTACTAATACTATTATTACTTGGAATTAATAAATCTTATGAGTGATAAATAAGATTAAACTTTATGTGCTTTTTTTATCAAATAAAATTAAAATATTGGTGATAAATATATTTTAATCTTATGAATGAATAAACAATATTTTAATCATATTTATCACTCATAATATTTATTAGTTCCATACAAGTAGTACAGTATTGTCTTTTTATCTATTATGCTCAGAATTTAAATTTTTCATAAAAAATATATTATTTCCGGAATTTATTTCTTGTTTTAATTATTAAAATTTTAACACAATAATATAATTTATTTTAAATATTGATGATTGTTAAAATTTTAAAAAAAAAAATTACCGAGCTTACAAATTAATAATTCAACCAAATCTATATATATCTAATAATTTTAGATTATTAATACTTTTAATCAAATTAAAATATATTTGATAAATCAAAAATGTGTTTTAATTTAAAATAATTGCAATAATAAATTGCAAAAACAAAATATTCCGAACTTTAAAATAAAAAAATCAACCAAATTAAAATATAAGTAATAATTTCGTTTTCTTCAATATTTTTTATCAAATAAAAATATTAAAAATAAAATTAAAATATAAGTAATAAATTTCATTTTCTCCCGTATAGAATTCAAAAGAAAAAATTAAATCATCCGAATCAAAATATAAGTAATAAATTTACATTCTTAAATTTTTTAAATTAAAGGAAAATATAAGTGCCAAATTAATAATAAGTTATATTCATAATTTTGTGAAGAATAAAATTATATGAATTCTAAAGTATAAATTAAATTTTATATTCATAGTATTATTCAAAATGAAATAGTTAACAAATCAATATCAATTATGAAGAATAAGTTTTTTTTAATTATAAATAAAATAATTTATTTCATTCAAAATAAATTATAGATCAAAATTAAAATGGAGTTAGAATAATAGTGAAAATAAAAAATTATTGTGATTACATTTGAATATTAAGCATAATAATTCTTATAATGATTATCTCATTTTGAGAATATTATAATAATTAAAAAAATAAAAATATTTTTGAAAAGATACTTTATTTATGGAATTTTTAAATATTGATCATAATGGATAAAAATTCAATAAGGTATTCTTAATATGGAATCAATAAATCTTAAACGTTAATTAAATCTGACGGCTGATATTAATAGTTCTTATTTCTCATAATAGTATCAGTTCTCACTGGATACGCTCCCTATATATATATATATATATATATATATATATATATATATATATATATATATATATATATATATATATATATATATATATATATATATATATATATATATATATATATCATAAAAAAACAATTTCCCTTATTTTTCATGTGTTAAAGATGACTTGTAGAATTATGAATGTTACCGTGAGTTAATATTATTTTTGTTCATACATATACGTTTTAAATTCTAACTTTTATTAAAGTTATTCATCCTTATCGTTTATCTATCAAATATATCTCTAAAGAAATTTAAACAACCACATACAATTTAATAATTTTTTTAAAAAATTATTATTATAAATTACAATTAACATTCACCACTTTTTAAATAAGAATGTCATTGATATTTGTTATTATTTTAATCTCTCGTTTCTGTTCCTCAATTCTTTTTTATTTTCATTTTTTTCTCTCTATCACAAAGCATGCATGCATAAAAATAAAACAAATTCATGTGAATATACGTGTTCCTTACTATTTAGTTATTAAAAAGTGAATACATTTTGGAATATGCTATAGAAATTATAGAGATTAATTCACCTGCCTCCCTTTTCTGAAAAATAACTTTTAGTAAATTTTTTGCTAAAGCTTAACTAATGATCACATAGTGATTTGTTTTATAGTAAACTCAACCTACATTAATATGTTTTGAGAATTTTAGTAACACCAACAAAATTAAATATTGAAGAATATGAGAAACAAACAAGTATGTATTATGATATCTTTTATTTTATTTTATTGTGATTAATTTATTTATCAATTGATTTTAATAAAATATCATACACAATGTTACTTTTTTTTTTTTAAAATAGTAGACAGAGACTTTCTCATAATTAATAAGATACAAGATAGAGGAAATAACTTCATCCACTAACAAAATTTATATTACTTCAGAAGAATTAATATATGTTATTTTTCTCTATAAAGAACTTGCTCATATTCTTTCTATTACAAAAACATCTTTCAATGTTATTTCTTCATCGAGTTCTGATGTTTCAAAATTCAAAGTCACCGATCAATGTTTTAAAGTTGAATTAAAAAGCAGAATAATAAAGGATTTGAATTCTCTCCAGTCACCAATGACTGTAGAATCTTGCATTTAGTTTAATTAAGTAAGAAATGATTTGTAGAAAGATGAAATTGAAAGATGTAATAACAAAAATAACCTTCAAAATATTCTAACAACAGAGAATTGTGTCATTTGTACATTAGATTCAAAGCCAATTATACACAAGCTCTTTCTTTGTCAAATTGTTTGTGTGATATTTGTAAGTTTAATTTTGTAAAAATTTATGATATTTTAAAGGTTATATGTCATTAAAATTATGTGTTTTATAATAAGAAACATCTCTTGCAAGTAGTTTTTGAAATTTGAGATATTTAACTTAAACAAAAGAAAAGCTTAATATTAAATAAAGCAAACAAAATTAAATATTATATGAAGTTATCATTTATAACCCTTGTAAAATAAAACTTGTATTTGGGGGTTATATAAGACAACGTATAAAGATATAAAACACATTCTAAACATAAGGATCACTTTTGAAAGAAATAATTTTACTTACTTACAAAACAATGTTTAAACTTACAACAATATCAAATAGATAGCGCTGAGAAGTGTCGTTGTCTAAAAAAATTATAGCGCTTATAAGTGTTGTTGTCTAAAAAAAATTATTGTTTGAAGTTATTTTTTGAGTTGTTCTTTTCACCTTTAATTTTCAAACTCGTCAAACTAAGTTTTCGTCCCCGTAGTATCAACCTTCTCTCTAGAGTATCCTTAATTAAATAAGAACTTGCTAAGTCGCTCATACTAAGTCATAGGGGCTTTTTTGAGTCCATACAAAGCTCGTTTTAACTTATAAACATGATTAGAATACTCATGATTTTCAAAACCTAGAGGTTGTGAAATATACACTTCCTCATTTATGTATCTGTTAAGGAAAGCACTCTTCACATCCATTTGAAATAATTATAAATTCTTAGAACATGCAAAGGCTAGTAAAAGATGCCCTCCTCTTGGTTATAAACTTGAGCCACTAGTGACCTTGTAACCAATTACTTGATGATCTCGTGGACAAGGAACAAGGTCCCATACGTCATTTCTTGTAAATTGGTTTAATTTATCTTGCATTTCCATAAGCCATCGCTCATCAAGTAAAGTCTCATTTGCATTTTTAGGTTCAACTTTCAACGCGAAAGTAGAGCGATGACAAAAGTTACTTATCTAGGAGCGATGACAATATTTTTAGGTCCCCAAGAATATTGTTGATAAGATGATTCTTGGAAGTTCTCTATTCCAAGGGAATACCGTCATTCTTTTCTTTTGTCTTTATTTTCTTTAGCATCGACATCTTCCTCCTCCTCAATTTTCACCGACTTAGGTGGATCAATCCCTTTATTGGTGTCTTTGATTATGTCTTCTATAGATGCACCTGTATCATGAAAAGAAATATCTTTCCCGATATTTATCGGATAGGACTCATCAAAAGTAACATGTACCGATTCTTCAACAATAAGTAACCTCCTGTTATACACTCTATATGTTTTACTTGTTTGAGACTTTCCAAGGAAGATACCTTCATCGACTTTCGCGTCAAATTTTCCAAGGTTATCCTTACCATTGTTTAAGACAAAACATTTTCATCCGAAAACATGTAGATGTGACAAATTTTGTTTTCTACCCTTTAAAAGTTCATAGGGTGTTTTGTCTAGTATAGGACGAATAAGTATCCTTTTCAATACATAACACGTTGTGCCAATAGCATCGGCCCAAAAATACTTAGGTAGAGAACTATCATTGAGCATTGTTCTTGATAACTCCTCTAAAATATGATTTTTACACTATTTTATTGTGGAGTCATAGGAGCTAGAAATTTATGTTCAATATCATATTTATCACAATATTCCTCAAAGAGGTGGTTTTCGAATTCACCTCTACGATCACTTCGGATTGCAACAATATTTGAATTTAATTTGTTTTAGGATAACTTTGCGAAACGTGTGAAAGCCGCAAATGTCCCATCTTTGCTACGTAAAAAGATGGTCCAACAAAATCTTGAGTAATCGTCTACTATGACAAAACAATAATAATTTCCACCTAGGCTTTTGGTCCGTGAGAGACCAAAGAGATTCATGTGGGGAAGCTCAAGTGATCTCGAGGTTGAAACAATATTTTTCTATTTAAATGAGACCCTTGTTTGCTTCCCCTTTTGACATGCATCACATATGTGATCTTTAGCAAACTCTATTTTAGGTAGACCGATTACTATATCTTTTGACACCACCTCATTTAGTAGCTCAAAATTGACATGCGTTAAGCGTCTATGCCATAGCCGTGAGACTTCACTCAAGGTAATAAGACACTTAGCATTTGTCAAAGATACATCATTTAAATCAAGCATATAGATGTTGTTTACCATCACACCATTAAACATACAATCCTTATTTTCATTATGTACTATCATGCAACTAGCTTTTGTAAACGATACTTACCTTTGTCGCACAATTGACTAATGCTAAGAAGACTATGTTTAAGACCTTTAACTAACATAACATCAAAGATAGTAATAGATGAGGGATTATCTACACTACCTTTTCCAAGTATTGCACCTTTATTGTTGTCACCATAGGACACAAATCCCTTATTCTTTTCCACGAAGTCGTAGATAAGTAAATGTCTCTCGTAATATGACTTGAGCATCCAGTATCGAGAATCCATTTTTCCTCCATGGAGCCAAGGAATTTAACCTGCAAGGTTAAACAAAGGTGATAGGTATCCAATTCTCATTGGGTCCTTGGGAGTGAGTGAAAATATGGTTGCACTTGGGCAACCATTGAGAAACACCACTAAGACCAAAATTCTCTTAAACTTGCATTTTTCAATAGTGTGCCCCTTTTTGCAATAATAGTGACATATAACATGATGATGAGACTTAATTTTGTCATTTGCACCCTGTTTAATAAATCTATACCTTTTATGAGGTTTATTCAAAGGTATTCCAAACTTTTGGTGATCAATGGCAAACATAGTATTAGGTTGTAATGCTTTTTCAACTTTGGCTCTAAGAATTTTGGATTCCTCTTGCCAAGTTTTACAATCGAACAAAGATGGTTCATCATCCTCTTTGTTAACATTTTGACTATCCACAATAGATTTCTTTAGGGCTTCCATTTTCTTTTCATTGGCTAAAATTTTGGCTTCTAATTTTGAAAAAAATCTTTCACTTGTAGCAAGTTTATTGAAAGCCACTAATACTTCTTTTTGTAGATTTTCAAATGCCCTTAGCATTTGGGAATAAGAAAACTTATCAACGTTATCATACTTAGAGTGACTTACATTATTTTTCTTCTCATGACATTGATGGGCCAAGAGACAAACATTTTCCTCCACTTTACTATCACTTGAGCTTTTGTTAATTGAGGAATCATCATCGCTCTCCCAAGAAACATAGGCTCTTCTAGGCTTTATAGTCTTGTTGTGTTGACCCTTTTTTTATCAACAGATGGGCACTCTGGCCTATAATGACCCAATTTCCCACAATTTTAGCATTTCCCTCTTGACTTTCCTTTGTTGTTGTTATCTTCCTTTGAGGATATGGATTGTCTTCTAAACTTAATGAGGTTTTTGTTGTAATGCTTTACTCCATTCTTTCTAATGTACCTATTGTACCTTCTTGTAAATAACCCCATTTCTTCATCATCTGAATCTTCGTCATCACTAGTATCACCATTCATTTGCTCATTTGTTGAGGATCTAGAACTATAAGCCTTTACTTATCTCTGCTTTTCTCTTTCTTAAGCTTCTTTTCACGCTTTTTCCCATTTTTCTCTAAGTGAATTCTTGCTCATGCTCTTCGAGCTTGCCAAACAATGTAGTGAGGTCAAGTGTATTAAGATTATTAGCTTCATTGATCTTCGTGACCTTTGGTTTCCATTCCTTATTAAGACACCTCCAAACTTTGTTAGTAGCAATTGCATTGGAAATCGGGTACCTAAGTGCATTTAAACGGTTAATGAGATAAGTGGACCTTTTTGCATTCCGGTAATGGTTTCACCATGCTTCATGCGAAATAGTTAAAATTCTTAATTTAATGTGTTAATTCTAGCTTATTTGACTCCATTAGTTCCCTCATGGACAACTAGTAATGCATATCACATAGCTTTAGCGGTTTCACAATGGGAAACACGATAATATTCATCAACACCAAGAGCCGATATGAGAATATTTTGTGCTTTCCAATTGTAAACTTGTTTTTAGTGGTAATTGTTATCCCATTGTGCTTCCGGTTTAGGTATAATGACACCATTACCATCAGTCATGGTAGTTTGAGTTGGACCGTTCATAATGGCGTCCCATACACCCTTATCATATGAATTGATATGAATGCAAATACATACTTTTCAATAACCATAATTTTCACCGGTGAAAATATGCGCTCTATTGTACGCCTCTTTAGGTTCGGTAGCCATTATCTAATAAGTGTTTGAAGCATGCAATGAACCAAAGCTCTTGATGCTACTTGTTAGACGATGAAAACTTATCTAAAGGGGGTGAATAGATCCCCAAAATTAAATTTCAATTTTTTAAAGGTTTTGAAACGTTAAAAAACTATGGCCAGCCGAAGTATTTTGTTTAGATTGAAAGTCGTCTAAACTTAACTAGTTATTGGAACCTCAGATATGCACAAAGACTTTGGTATAGGATACCAATAATACAAATATTAACCAATTAAATTCTCAATCAATCGTTCTAATGTAATCACTAAGCAACTAATCTCAAATGAAATTTAACACAAAAATTCGAAGTATTACATTATCGAACACTTAGCGTGCGATCGATTTTTCAAACTTTCCTTTAAGTTTGTTGATGTCAAAAACCCTATTACAATCTAATTGATTGTAAAGCAATCAACAAATCAACGGAAAATTGTTATGAATTAATCTCTTAAGCTATATGTTTAACAATTTGATAATGAAAATTTAAATGCATGAGATAAAGAGAGAAAGGACACAAGGAGTTATTTATAAAGTTCAACGACTATCCTCACTACGAATATGTTTGCCCCCAATTCCAATTTGAAATTGAGATATCAATCATACTATGCAAAAAATTGTTTACAATATATGTGAAGCAATCTAACCCTAAAAATACTATGTTTGATGTTGATCATTGCACTTATCTTCCCTTGATCTGAGTTTGATCAAGTCACCCAACAAACACCAATTGATTCATCGTCTCGCACTATTCCTTTGCAAGAAACCACCGTTCTTCAAAGCTTTCACTCGGTCAAATCCAAATTGCGAGTTATTGTCACCCAAGATTACTAATTGATTCACTGTCTTATGGTACTCCTTTGCAAGAACTACCCATTCTCTAAGCTCTTCACTCGATCAACTAAAATTGTGTAAATCTTGTCAAAAAAACCCCAAATAAACACCTTGATCTTGGAGTAAAAAACCTTACATCTTTTCCGATGAAACCCTCTCAATCCAACCTTAGATTACAACCAACCTAAATTGAACGTTTTTAACCAAGTCTAGATGGCACCTAAACAATGAATGACTATGTATACTTTGTTTATGTATATGCATATATGCAAGGTTGAAGATGATGAGCAATCGTAGTATGTGTTTATAGTTTCATCAAGTTGAAAAAGATGCATATATGATGTATTTATAGTGGTGCAAGTTGGAGGCAAAAGAGAAACCTGAAAATGTGAAAAAGGATGCAAATTTTTAGAAAAACAGCAGCATGTATCGAGACATGTAATTCATGTGTTGACCTATGATAATGCATGTGTCGACCTGTATCAGGTCATGAGTCGGCATATTCAAACAGAAGCTACAGACTTTAAACAACACATGTGTCGACCTAAAAATCGTATGTGTCAACACTTAGAAGTAATTTCTTCAGTATGTGTTGACCTAAAATGTTGTATGTGTCAACACATTTAAGTAGAAGCTACATGCTTTATTATTGCAGTACACGTGCCAACCTATGAAAGGCATGTGTCGACACATACACTTGTGTTTTGAGCAAAAAGTGATTTTTAAAGCTTGCATCTGATTTTTGATGCTATGTAATTCATTTTTGATGCACGATACATTTTCCAAACATGTTCTAGGTGCATTCTAAGATCCCTAATGCTAAGGTCCACATGATGACTCGGAGATACCGTTCAATGTACATAAATGCTAAAATTTTCATAGTTTTGACATCATTCAAAACATCTTATAGACAAGCGCACTCACACGCTTGTGATAGGTTGTTAGGTAATAGGGGAGCTATTTTGCAATCGCTTCGCAAGAATTGGAAGAAGGCTTAGAAATGTATGAAGAAAGTTGCTGATGTCCACAAGCGAGAAGTGGAATTTGAGGTAGGAGACTTAGTGTATGTGAAATTATAGCCTTATCTACAATTATCTCTCGCAAATGTTAAGTACAACAAGCTTTCTTAACGGTACTACGAGCCATTCCCGATCATTGAGTGTGTTGGATAGGTTGCATATAAATTAGAACTCCCTTCATATTCCAAAATATGAGAAATGAAGCTTTCTAAAAGTTTGTTAGTACTGTGTAGTGGGATGGTTAGTACTATCATCACATTGAATAATCACTATATTTGAAGTTTGTTAAGATTCGGATTCTCTATATATGCATTGTACCTCCCTCATTTTGAGGTATCAATGAAATGACAAATCTTACCCTCATTTTCTTTTTTAGGAGGCCATTAGTCCTCAAAATCTAAGAATTGCTACTGTTATTCTAATTCTTATTATCTCTAGAGTATAAAAAATTATTTTAAAAAATTATATTCTTAAGGTTTTGCTTAAAAGTTTGAAGAGGACGAGAGACTTTAAAAAATAAGAAGGATTAGGTGAAAAGAATATACCGATTTTGGTTGGGAGAATTTGTTTTTCTTCCTATACTAAAACCTTCTAATTTGAAAAAACTCAAAATTTATATTAGAAGAGGGTTTGAAACGACTTATGACCTATTTGGTTTGGCTTCTAAGACACAAAACGCACGTTCATATGCCATCTTACCATGATTTCTAGAAGCTACAAAAGATAGCTTTTGAGTAGACGTGAAAATTCACCGTGACTCTATGATTCCCAACGCCAAACCAAACATAACATTAGACAATTTACTCAAATATAATTTTTGTTGTTATAATATTTTAAAAATTAAAAATATATTAATAATAAATATTATTTTATCATTTCAAACAAATAAATTAAAAAATTAAAATTAAAATTTTCTTTAAATTTTTTTAAAAATTATTTTTTGAAATCGATCTCGCATTTCCTTCGAATTCTCAAACAAATCCTAAAATAACCAAATTCTTTTGTTGCTTAGTTGAATCTAGTGTAAAATGATTATAGGTTTCATTGCTTATTCAAATATTAATTTTACAGCAAGCCCAAATAACTTAAATTGTGGGATAAGAGCAGTTGGGTGCCGGCTAAGATAATAGTTTTTGTTAAATAAAGAACTGTAACTTCTAATTACAGGTAACGTGTGCTTAAATGAGAGACTTCTTAAGGTAATGTAATTTTAGAAAGTAATAATTCAATGCTGTTATATAAAATTACTTTTATTGTTTGAGTAATAAATTTATAAAATTTTAAGTTTAAAGTAATTTATTAATATGAGAAAAAAAATATTTTGCACTATCAATCAATAAGAGACGTCTATCATAATAAATCATATTTTTATTTTTTAAACATTGACATCTCTTTATTTTAAAATCAAACAGTTTTCCTTTTTTTATTTATATTTTTGTATTTAAAATTAATAATTTATTATTAAATAATGTGTTATTAGCTAAACTTTTATATACAAATTTTTGTGAAATTTTATCGTTAAAAATATATTTTAAAAAAATGAAGACTTCAAAAATGAAAAAAATGAAATACAAACCAAAAATATTTAAAATTAAAATAAAAGAAATAATTTTATAAAAATATAAATTATAAAGATCACTTGTAACAAAAAAAAAAATAATGAAAATTTATTATAAAAAACTATAAAAGAAATCTTATTATAAATTTAATTGATATGCAGTGAGCATGTAAAATACTTTTACATTTGTCAGTATAATCGTTAAATTTTTATGTGTTTGAATTTTTTTTAAGAAATTATTTATCATGCACAAAAATTTATTAGAGATGATAAACGGGCATGTCCGTCCCGTTTATATTCATCCTATAAAAGCACACAAAAAAAATAGGACTGGACATGCATGCATAGTTAATAGTGTGAGCCTAAAATCTTAGTCCGCTCATAAAATCTTAGTCTTGTATGTAAATGCACGTGTCTGCAAAAATCCAAAAAATACACAAGATAAAACGGGAAACAGGGTAGACATATTATAGGTTGTGAGACTAAAATCCTAGCACGCTTAATAAAAAGTACGGCTAAAATGTGCATACTCGTTTGTCAGACTCGTTTTGTGACTCTTAAATTAAGTTTTATACAGTCAATTCATCATTAGTATTATTTATCTACATTACTAGTCCGTCCTCATAGGTGGTTAAAATAAAATTCTTTCTTAATTAATTAAATGTGTTCCATGCATTTCAATAAAATTCTTTGTTTAATCAAGTTTAAAGTATCAACTACTCTGAATAGATGTGAAAGTGATGCATACCAATTAATCTTTCTCTTTTATTATTCTCACCAAACAGATAATAATTAGAAATGAAAAAAAAAAACTCAGAATATAAATATAGTTTCTGTTCCGTGCGTTGATTGGTTCATCGCTCACTCACTTGGTTTCGTTTGAAAATGCGCAACCAAGGAGTAGTGGTTGTTGCGCTCTTCCTTCTCGGATCCATCGCTCTTACGCAATCTCTTCCTTTCATCGTCTTACACGGTTCGTTTCTTCTTATCCTACTTCATCGTTCTCTTCAGTTTTTCATATATGCTCTGATTCTGTATGGAATTTACTTATTTAATCACTTTACTGGTTAAGAAGTGTGGTTAGGCCTAACTCAACCCTACAAAACCGGCTTATAGGGTGAGGATTGCCCCCACTTATAAGGACATGTTCAAGCCATATATTGTCCGATGTGGGACTCTTAACATTACTCGATTATCGTTTCAGAAGTTGTATTCAATCAAGATGATGATTTATGTAATTTTTCGTCGTCGTTCGTAGTTTATTCTTTGTGTTGTAATCTTTTGTAATTAGTTTGCTGTTTGAATTTTGTATATTGGATAAGTTATCGTTGCTTTTGTTCAACTTGAAGTTGAGTTTTAGCTTAGTTTAGTTCTGAATATGGATTAATTTGACCTAGGTTGCGTCACAATCCTTGATATAATAAGGAGTATCTCTGTAGCACAGACACCTCTGGAAAAAGCGTGTCAGTGTCCGTATCCGAAATCGATATTGACTCTTATTTTTTCAAACTAATACTGGTATTCACATGTCAGTGTTGGTGTCGTGTTTCTGGTGTCTGTGTTGTGCGTGCTTATCTTTGTCCGAAACCGTTACCGACACTTGTGCTTATGTTTAATTCATTTATTTTTTCAAATTATTACTAGTGTTGACGTGTCAGTGTAGGTGTCAGTGTTTATATGTCCGTGCTTCATAGAGGAGAATCAAGGTTAAATTATGGTTGATGTGATGTGACCTTAATTGCGGTAATGGAGACATCAAGAAATTGAGTTTGCGACCTAGGTTGCGGTTGTGAAACTTTTTTTATGCATCTGTGGTTGGTTGAGCTGAGTGATGAGACTTGCAATTGATTCTTCCCAAGTAGGAATGAATGAAACTTTCAAAGTTCATCCAGATCATATCATATCTCTTATATTGAATCCTCGTTAGGATTAATACCAATTGTTCAACTTTAGAAGCTTTTGGTTTTGGTGTATAATGGAAATGAAAAACTAGTAATCCATCTCATTAGGGTCGCCTACCTTCACATAATAGAAGAGAGCATAGTTAAAAGAACAGTTTGGCTTACTAGTATTTAAACCTGTCTATATTCTTTGGAAATTTAGTTTAATTTTTTTTTTTTACTTCCTCGTTTGTTGTTGGTTGATAAGTTTTGAGGAGTGTTGAATCGAGATCTTAAATCCTGATCACAGTTGCATTGCAATCCCTGTAATGAGGAGATTTGCAGTGTTGATGTGTCCTTAATTGCAGTCGTGGAGACATCAAAAATCTTGATGCCGTGGCCCAAATGGTGATCGCTGAAACTTTTTTGAAACCCTGTTGATATGTGGAGAATCGCAATTGGTTCATCCCAAGCATCCAGTGTTTGATGGAAATTCATGATATATACTTAGTAGAAGAGATAAAATAGTTATTCATGATAGTCAACCATAAACTTACGATACTGATTTTGTGTTTGGAACTTTTTATCAGGTATTGGAGATCAGTGCAAGAATGGAGGAGTCACGAACTTTGTGAAGCTTTTAAGTGATTGGTCTGGTTCTCAAGGATACTGCATGTATGCTATTACTAAAGTTGTTATATTTATTATTCTCATTTTTAGTGTTATTTTACGGTTTGGTTGTATGCCCTTATCCTATAGTATATGACTATATTTCCAAGGGCCAAATAGTTTAGTTAGAGGCAGTTGTGCAAAATCTTTCACAATATGGCTGAAAATAATTTAGATAGAGGATTTTTATGCAGATGTTATCACTTTCTGTCCTTTCATAACTCCTTATTTAGCTATTTGTATTTGTTCTATTTATAGAGAAATTGGAAATGGAATGTGGACTTCTTGGACCAAGCCCCTAATAAAACAGGTGACTCTCAAATGAAATGCGTCGATTATATTGAAATTTGGTGTTTGACAATTTAGTAACCATTTATTTACTTTCGATCGTTGCAGACGGCTATTGCATGTGAGAAGGTGGTGAAGTTGTTTGGTAATTTCATGTCCCAGTAGTTAATCGTAATTTGTTTTTAAATAAGTGTTTGTTCCTATCAATAGGTAAAGAAAATGAGCGATCTAAAACAAGGTTACAACATTGTTGGACTTTCTCAGGTAAATCTGTTCTATGCAACTGTAACTTTACTTCTTTTTTTTTTTGCAATCAATGTTGTGAGACCGTGTTGATTTGTCCTTTGATGTTTTTAGATCAAGTTAAGTTTTGTCTGAGAATTTTGTAAAGATTAATCTATTTTGCTTGTATGGAAAATATTTGAAGCCCACAACAATGTAATATTGACGAACTAAATGCACAGATCTATATCAATATGTTGTATTTATGTTTCAATATATAATATGCCTTGCAGGTTCCTATGTGTATTTGTTTTTCAAAATAAATACTATAATTACTAGTTGAAATAAATGGCAGAGGTGTAAAAGAAAGTGAAACATGAAATCTTGTTGCAAATAAATGGGCAAAGATAAACTTAGACTGGCCTCTTTTGATTAGATCTCTAACTAGTGACCTGAACCTTTCACTCACCAGACTGGTTCACCCTATTGGGTTATAATAGATACATTCAAATCAAAAAATTATGGCAGTTCTTTTCCGGTTTATTCAACCTTCCTGTTCAAGTATAGTATTACTCTGGCATTTTTTAAAACAGGCTAAATGATAGAGATGGGATCATATTACTCAAATAAAGGGAGATATACAGTATTATTTCTCCTATGCAGCTAAGAACGGTGTGGTTAAAAGGAAAATTATTTGATTTGAGGCGTTTGAGAGAGGGCGTGATCTATCCCATCAATGCCTCAGACACTTTTATAGTCAGCTTAGTTTTTGACTCTATGCATTTCAATGGAAATAAAAAAAAATCCTATTTTAACATAATATTAGTTCTTTTGGTTATCAGGGCAACGTGATTGGTAGAGGGCTTATTGAATTTTGTGATGCCGGACCTCCGGTAAGAACTAACTTGTTTACTATAAATTAGAATTAGGAATTTAGTATAATAGTACAAAAAAAGATAGGCATTTTACCTTTTGTAACATATCATTCACTTCATATTAGTATGATGTTATTAATCTGGGTATTGGTTTTCCTTCCTCCAACACTATTTCCTTTCAATTTTCTTAGCTTTTAGTACATATTCGATTTCGACCAATATTTAATGTCGTGTGTTTCACTTTTATTCTTTGTATGTAATTCAGGTTAAGAATTTTATATCCCTGGGCGGTCCACATGCTGGCACTGCTTCAATTCCATTATGTGGGGTATGTTATCGGTCAACTACTGTATTCAGAAAGTCTGTCATTCACAACGAAGCTGTTAAATATCTTTTAAATTTTAATGATTAATATAATTTTTTTCTTTTCAGTCTGAGAATGTATGCACTCTTATTGACAGTGTAATAAAATTTGGGGTCTACAGCAACCTAGTCCAGGTTTCTACTTTGCCCTTTGTTCTTTTTATTTATTCAGATGATAACTATGTAGTTTGTACTTTCATTTTGAATATATTTCTCTTCTCAAATCCATTCCTAAAATATGTGTGGCATACTTCCTAACTTTATCCAATGCTGTTGATGCAGAATTCTCTGGCTCCCAGTGGCTATGTTAAAATGCCAATAGTGAGTATGATCATGCTTTTCCTCAAGTATCTCTGTTTTGAATGATATTTTTGTTAGATGTTTCTTTTAATCTTTAAACATTTCAGTCGCGTGTCAATTGCATTCGGTTTACTGAAGTATCTGGCCAGTATAAGTTTCTGTTTGCTTGTTTGGCATGTGTTGGTGTGGTGTCGAACACCGTCACGGAACATATGTGGCACATTTTCTTAGATTATTATCGGTGTCGACGTATTAGTAATACTATCTTTGATCACTGACATTATGTCCAATCAAATTTCCCTTCTATGGACATGGCCTACAAATTAGATGAAAGGAATGAATAATCTGTTTCTCTTTTCTGCAGGATATTGCTGGCTACCTTAAGGGGTGTAAGTTCCTTCCAAAGCTTAACAATGAAATCATCAATAAGAGGAATTCCACTTACAAGAAACGATTTTCTAGCTTAGAAAACTTGGTCCTTATTATGGTGCGTTAAAAGAACTATGTATCGTAACGGCTTCTGATCTCTTTATTAGTTTTAAACTTTCCTATTTACAAATTACAAATACTTGTCAATATGGCTTATCTATCTTTCTCTATTTGTTTGCACTAAAACTAGTTTGACCATGATACCATTCTGATACCAAAAGAAACAGCATGGTTTGGTTTTTATCCAGATGGGGCCTTACATTCTGTTTTACAACCGCAGCAGGTAATATGAACATTTCATACCTTTAGTTTGTTTTTGCATTGTTGTTTACCTAACTTATCTGTTTTGAGGTCGGTTCTACGGGGTCCAATACTTAAAAATCTTCTAAATCTTTAATGCCAATCAACGATGCCCCTCGAAAGTAGAAGCTCTTGGTTCTCCTTGTCTTTATGCTGAGATGGTAATTTGATCGGTGATGGTTCAACAAAAACAAGGAATCAATATACAAAATAAGTTGAGTTTTGAGGCGCGCATTTTCTTTTTCTCATTGTTTTTGTCAAACCAACACCGATCAAGTCTCAAACATGAGGAAGAGGAAGAGGAAGAGGAAGAGCATAGACTTCTACTTTTTGGAATGTGACATATGTCGTCATTGAAATTTCGGACGATTTTCAAATATCAATCTTCATGAGGCTGGTTTTCGCATTTATTTTGTGCAGACTAAGTTGTATACTGAAGATTGGATTGGCTTAAGGGCATTAGATGAAGCTGGGAAAGTCAAATTCTTGAACATGTCAGGCGATCACCTGGATATCTCTCGCAAGGACATGAAAACTTATATTGTCCCATATTTGAAGGACAATAGTTATGTAGTGCCATATTTGAAGGATCAAATGCAAGAATCATTCCAATCTTGATATGTAGTGCCATATTTGAAGGATCAAATGCAAGAATCATTCCAATCTTGAAAAACCATTTGGTCTAAAATGAATATTTATTACACTCACACTGATAATTATTACTAGATTTTGCCCTGCGCGATGCGCGGGATTTTTTCAACTTTTTGGAGTAATTAAAATAATTATGATAAATATATAAATTTATTTGAAATATGTTGATATAAAATAATGTGACATTATATTTTGTAAAATATTATATGCATTTAGTTTTTATGTGCATAATAAGATTATTAAATTTAGAAATATACTTGAACACTATTATTTCATATTATTTTCAATTTGTCTTAAATATTTATCATTCTTTTTTTTGTGTATATTGTCAAATTATTAAATATTTTTATGATTTAGCAGAAATTCGATTATGATTTACGACACATAAAATATAAGATGACATCTTGGAGTTCTTTTAATCTTCAGAATAATGAAAATAATATGTAAAATTAAAAATTAAAAATTTAAAAATACATTAAAATTTGTGTTAACAATGAAATTAAATAATTTTGAGTGTAGGTAAGAATTTACCATACATGTAAATAGATAATTAACAAATGGATTGGAATTCTAGAGATAGAAGAAGAATGTGAAACAAACTAATAATTAACAAATGGATTGGAATTCTAGACATAGAAGAAGAATGTGAAACAAACTAATGATGAATTAGAATATAACTAAATTCACGCTTCGTTCAAATTTTAATATTATACTACAATTAATAATAGGTTTAATTACTAAGTAAATGAATTAGCAATAAAGAAGTTGGTTTGAATGCATATTTAAAAACTTAATGAATTGTCCAACAAAAAATAAAGTTATAAGTTTTATCTAAGACATGTGTATAAACTTGTTGACTGGTTATCAAGGGAGGAGTGAAATTTTTGTATATAAGAAATACATTACTCATTAAATTAATACTTAATAAAATTAATTAATATTTAAAATCTAAGAATTATTCTACCTTTATCTGTTTTTAGCTCAAGAATATGGAAAGAAAAAGGGTTACACTTTATCATTATAAAATAAATAAAATAATTATTAAAAAATAGAAAAATAAAAAAATAATCATACAACATATAAAAAATGACTTACAAAGTAATTTAACTCATTTATACTTTGAAATATGTCTAACACTATAGGATCACAATTTTATAGATGATCTAACATATTTATAACAACTTCCGCAACAATATTGCCTCGTGGTTTCAACGTGATCTTCATCCACATACAAATTATGATCTTCATCCACATACATATTTCATTTATACTTTGAAATATGTCTAACACTATAGGATCACAATTTTATAGATGTCTAACATATTTATAACAACTTCCGCAACAACATTGCCTCGTGGTTTAACGTGATCTTCATCCACATATAAATTATGATCCTCATCCACATACAAATTATAAAAAGAAAAGAATAACAAACTTGACCTAGAATGTATGCCTCGTGGTTTCAACGTGATCTTCATCCACATACAAATTATGATCTTCATCCACATACAAATTATGATCTTCATCCACATACAAATTATAAAAAGAAAAGAATAACAAACTTGACCTAAAATGTATAAAAAAAATACAGAAATTAAGTTGGAACAATAATATTTATAATTTTTAAGAGCATATTATAGAACAGAAATATGTGTAGTGGTTGAATAAAAAAGTAAATAGATTTACCTTATACCACATGATCCTAGTGAGTCTTGATGTCTTCTCATCTATCAAAATAAAAATTATATAAATAAACCAAATTATGTCTTATTTTTTGGTTGAATTTACTATGAATATTGGGATTCACCTTATATCTCACTGACAGTGACATTTCATATTTCATTTCATATATAATAATAAATGGGAAGTGAATGGAATACTTTATATAAAGAAAAAACAGTGAAAATGAAAACATGTAAAATTGCAAACGTAACGTCTTATAAACGTAGAGTAAAAAGATATAATATTCAATTAAATAGATCCGTTATAGTTATGAATACGTAGAGTAAAAAAAAATTAATATTCAATTAATTAATTACGTTATAGATATCTATGGTAAAGAAATTGTGTGCATATACTATGTAAAAAAGATTTAGTTGAAATGGCAAAATCATGTTAAAAACTATTTATGACATGATATTAATATGTTTTTGGAGTCTCTCTTTATATAATATAAACAAATTATTTAAATTAATTTCAAAGAAGATATGTTGTTGTAATGAATTGTTTCTTCATGAAATAAGATTTTAATATAGATTGTTTTTATAATCTTAGTAAGTTATTATATAAAAGATTTCTCTGACATTTTTTATTAGGAATTTTTTACTTACATATTGAATTGTATTAAATATTATATTATATAAAATGTAAATATAAAATTTTATTATTTTTATTATTTTTATTATTATTATTATTATCATTATTATTAATATAGTGCAAATTTGATAATTATTATTAATAATTACATATTGAATTGTATTAAATATTATATTATATATATAATATTTATATTATTATTATTAATAGTAGTGTCAAAATATTATATTATTATTATTATATATTTATTATTATTATTGATTATATATATTATATTTATTTTTAATAGTGATATCTAAATGTTATATTATTACTGTTATTATTGATTTTTAAAATAAAAAATAGTAAAATTCAATGATAATAGCAGTTATAAAGGTAGTAAAATGTTACTTGAGAGGAATTTTTTTAGGAATTTTTTATGTACATATTGAATTGTATAAAATATTATATTATATAAAATATAGATATAAAATTATATTATTTTTAGTTTTAATATTATTATTATTATTATTATTATTATTGTTATTATTACTATTATTATTGTTGTTATTATTTATTTATTATTATTGTTGTTGTTATTATTAATTATTTATAATTAATAAAGTGTCAATTTGAATATTATATTATATTATTAATAGTAATATCAAAATATATTATTATTATATATTTATTATTAGGCTAAATTACAGTCTTGGTCCCCCAATTTTGCCTAATTCACGAAATTAGTCCCCCTATTTCAAATTCAAACACTTTTAGTCCCCCTATTTTAAATTCTAACAGTTTTGGTCCCCCTTTCACGTGTTTTTATAGAAAATCGATGAGATTTTTTATTTTTTAACTTATATTTTAATGTATAAAGTACAACAATATGTTTATATACGATGATTTGTCATGTTTCACAAGTAACTTGTTATTTATAACATGAAAATATCGTTAATTTTAAGTGCAAAAGTATGAAAAGGAGACCAAAACTGTTTAAAATTTAAAATAAGGGGACCGAAACTGTTTAAATTTAAAACAGGAGGACCAAAACTGTTTAAATTTAAAATAGGGGGACCAATTTCGTGAATCAGATAAAATAGGGGACCAAAATTGTAATTAAGCCTTATTATTATTATTATTATTATTTATTTTTAATATATGGTCAATTTAGTAAATAACACATTAGGATTTTTGTTTAGAATGATTATCATGATGACACGTGGCTAGGGTTGCCATCATGACAACCTTCCATTTATATATATTAACATTAAGATTAAGATTAAGATATCTTAATTTAGAATACACTTCCTTTTTTTTTTTTTAGACAACAACAGAATTTGCTTAGTTTCTTAGCTTATTTTCTATAAAAAAAAATATACCCTTGTTATATTTTTCTCTCTTTTTTTTTATAACTTTAATGGCAACCGTTTGGAATCAATTATGCATTTTTTTTTTCTACAATGTCAATTTTTTATCTTATTTTTTCATTAAATAATTAGATTCAAATGTATTTTTAATCTCTATAGTCTAATAATTTTTAATTCTCCATTTTAAAATTCAGTTTTTTTTCCTTCAACTTTAAATCTATTCGGATTTTGTTGGTCTCTCTTCACTGTTGCATATGTGACACTGAAGATTAGGATAAAAATATTAATTTTAAGGGCTAATATTATTTTACTCCCTATCATATAGGTGACTTTCGATTTATGCCTCTGTAAAAAATATTTGTAAAAGCAAACTTACCATCGTTAACGCTGTGCCAATTATCTAACAAAATACTCACTTATACCTTGTAACGCAATGTAACCCATAAAATCTCCCGCATGTTCACCAGAAGCCCCGCCAATTTCTATATCAACTGTAACTGGGTAGCGGACACCAGTTTCGTGGGCTTTTTTTACCTTAGTATATAGTGTGGCACCTCTAGTTTTTCTTTTACGTTTTGTATTAACAGAGATTGCAACAGATGTTGTATAGGAGGTGCTTGTCGAATCGGTCATGTCTATCAAGAAACAAACTAACGTTTCAGTGAAAAATAAAATGATCAAGAGAAATTATTTCAGTGAAAAACAAAATGATCGGTGAAAATTATTTTAGTGATATAAATCTCAAACGTGATAAACGAAGGACAAACATACAAGTGATATAAACTATTTCAGTGATATAAACCTCAAACGTAATAACGAAGAACAAACGTACAAGTGATATAAACCATTTTAGTGATATAAACCTCAAATGTGATAAAGAAGAATAAATGTACCTCAAACGATTTTTGGTTGGAATAGAGATGATGTTCCAGTTTTGATGAGAGTGACGATGAAAATCACCTAGTTTTTTTTGAAGAAAATGACGAAATGATGTTAGAGCGTTAGATAGTTAAATTAAAAGTTAGAAACTAGCTAGTTCTATGAAGTATTTCATGCAAAATAAGTGTCATGTTAGTTTTATTAAAAACCGACGTGATAATATTAATTAAAAATACAAAATATAAAAAACACAATAACGTCATATTCTGGGAATTCATTTAAAATTTATATAACGTTGATTTTTTATGAAAACCGAGGGTTTGAATATATCAAATAAAAAATTAATATAAGATTTTAAAAATAATATTTTGAAATTGTTAATGCAAAATATATTACCTCTCAGTTAGAACTTGTAGCCGAGGTAAATACTAATAAAAATAAATAAATAAAAATTAACAAAAATAAAAATGGAATTTGAAAAGGCGCCAAGTTAAAAATACTAATTAAACAATTGAAAAAAAAAACCCTTAATGCAGCAACAAGGTGTCAAAGCGAGCTTCCTTATATTCCCTCCTTTTTCTAAAAAACCGAGGGAAGAGGTTGTTTTTTTAGAGAAAAAAATAAAAATGGCGCTCCCAGTATCTATACCTTTGTTTTTCTATTGTTCGAGGTGTAAGTTTCGTCATAAAAAAACGTTATTTATAGTAGTGAGTACATGAGTGAGGAAACATTCCTTAATACGAAAAAGAATCAGGGATCAACTACTTGGAATGCAATTATGAAAGCTCTCTTTGACCTTAAAGATGTATTTGAATTTAGATTAGAGGATAGGAACTCCTCTTTTTGGTTTTTCAATTGGTCTAGGATAGGAAAATTAGCGGAGCAGGTTCTCTAAGTGGATATCCACAATCTGGAAATGCGATTGAATAATGTTTACTTGGATGTGAATATGAACTTATATTCATTATATACTAATATTTCTTCTAGTTTTTTGTGATAGCATGAAGGCGCTTCCTATTTGTTTGAATTCTCTTGTGCCTGGTCGATTAACTTGAAAAGGCAATTTAGACAGTATGTATACCATTGGGGATAGTTATAATTGATTCAACAAACTTGAATTTGTTCAGAATACAAAAGACAATACATCTTAGAAGTGGGTGGGGCATATTCCCGCTCTTTACATAAGTTCATTCCTACGAGATCAATGCAGTATCATCGAAGTATGCTATAGACAAATCTCTGCCCTAAATGCAATCAAAATGCTGAGACTCTACACTACCTGAGAGACTGTGAATTTGCTACTCGCTTTTGGAATTATATTGGCTTCTTGGACCCACTATCTTCCAATGGGATAGTTTATATGATTGGATTAGACATGGCACCAATGGTGGATCTATCTTTTTGGCTATTTGCTGGTGGTTGTGACGCGCTAGGAACAAATTGTGTCTTGCGAATAAAGTGGTATCTTCCAATACTTTGAAACTCATCATAATGAATTATGCTAATCTGATAGCTAAATGTTTTCTCAAGCATAATTCGTCTCATCTAACGAGAAATATAACATGAAACGCACACAAAATGTTAATGGCAGTAGCCATGGTAATCCCGACGTCTCGGCTTTTGGTGGATTGATTTGAAATGTTGATGGTGCTTGTGTTCACAATTTTGAGAGTAATATTGGTTATTCTAACATCCTTCATGTTGAGCTGATAGAGCTATATCATGATTTGCGTATGGCATGAGAACTTGGCATCAAAGGTCTGGTGTGGTATTCTGACTTTAACTCTGCTATCAAGCTTATCTTAGAATTTGTTAATCTTTGACATCACTATGTCACGATTGTTTACAACATTAAAGAATTTCTCTCTAGGAAATGGAGAGTTTAAATATTTCATATTCTTATGAAGATGAATGTTAGTGTTAATATCTGGCCAAACATGAATCTGATAATAATGATATGTCGTATCGTTCTTTTGCGGAACTTCCTATTAAAATTATCATTCTTCTCCACTTGACATTAATGAAACTTTATTTTCTAGATAAGAATGTGACAAATTATTATTGAATGGAAAAAAAAAAAGAAAAAACAAACATATTTGTGTTTGACAAAATTTACATGAGATTCGTGTAAAAATTAGCCAATCCAAGAGCTTATGAAAAATTCTTCTAAAATTATAACATCAATTATTTAATCATTTATTTTTCTTTCATTCCTTTATAATAATAAATCATATTTTTTGTAAAAAAATAATTTTCCAATCCCATCACACAAAGTGCGCAGTTTGACTTGGTATGTAACAAAACTATTTTACATGTTTTTCGGAAAATTAATATTTGAGAACAATTTCTTCATCAAATGATAACAAAGTTCTTCATTTCTCCAACACCTTATTTTGGAATAGTTTTCTTTCTTTTTGTAAGAAAATGATGTTAAATTTCTTCAAACTATTGTGATTTTCTCATTTAATTTTATAATGTTGAATGCTATTTTGATTTTTTCTTTCTAATTTCTATGAATGTTGATTTGGTTTGGTCTATAGTTATCATGGATCCCTTCAAAGGTCAAGGTGGCATTCAAATGCTTCTAACTGCTGAACAAGAAGCTCAACACATTGTTAACACTGCAAGAAATTGTAAGATTCAATTTTTTCTATTTTTATATAAACGAACGCACAGACACGACACTGATACATCGTTCATAATAATTTAATAAATTAACCAAATGTAATTTAAAAATAAATAAATAAAATATCACAGATTTAAATTTGTACATTTGCGTCAAATGTATAAACAATCTTTTACTTGTTTTTAGTGAGGACTCAAAGATTGAAGCAAGCAAAAGATGAGGCTGAGAAAGAGGCAGCTCAATATAGAACTCACATGGAAGAAGAATATCAAAAGTCAATTTCAGAGGTATTTATAAACATTTAATTTATATGTTATCAAAATTGTAAAATTATTTTACAATATTATCTATAATATTTTTTTAAGTTAATTTTTAAAATATGTAAATAATAAGTTACAATTTTTTTGTTAGACAACTGGGAATTCAGGATCAAATGTAAGAAGGCTTGATCAAGAAACAGATGCTAAGATTAGAACCTTAAAGAAATCAGGTTCAAAGGTTTCAAATGAAGTTGTTGACATGCTACTCAAGCATGTTACAAATATTAAAATGTAATAATTGCCTATAAGGTTAGTATGCTAAATTCTTATCTCTTTCAAATTATTTAATAATTATATGAAGCCTTATTTTTTGTTTTCATCAATAATTTGAGTGTTAAAATCAATCATTATTATGCATAAATTTTTAGAATTTTTATAAAATATCAATGGTCTGAGTTTAATTATCCGAATTACGATTATAATTCTAGAAGACACAATATTGTTATGCCAATGTTTTTAGACATTTTGTAAAATGTCAACGACCTCTACTATTATAAGGCAAAACAATGCAAATGATATAAAAATAAATTAATTATCCAAATTTTTCATAGTTATATGAAACAAGACATTGTTATTCATAAATTTTTTATAAAATAACAATTGCCTTGACTATTAAAAGACAAAACAAATATGTCAAATGATATAAATATAAATTAATCATTCGAATTGTGGTCATAGGAGATGCGATGTTGTTATGTATTGTTCTAGAGTTTTTTTAAAATATCAATTAATAGGAGGCAAAAAGATTTATATAAGATAGGTTAATTATCATAACATGGTTATTTATGTTTGATCTTTTCTTTGAATTTGTAAACGAAGTGGTAATGATTATTAAAAACTCGAACAAACAACAATAAGAATTAGAGTTCAAATTTTGATAATGACATTCAACTTAGCAATATCAATTTTTTTTTTCATATTAGGGTTTGTATTTGATCATTTTACTTGTAATATAATTGATTATATAAGTGGATATGTAGTGTAACACAATTTAGAATGACATTTTTCAAATTAGTCTTTTGTTGATTACTATGTTTAATTGCATATTTATATTTCATGTTTTCTTGATTCAGAAATTGATGAAGACACCAACATAAGAAGTCATCACCTACAATAAAACAAAGAAGATTCATCTCAAGATTATTTGCTATTTAACTTTTGGTTGCAATTGCATAAAGACTTAGCTACAAATTCTTGTCTCCAACAACTATCACTTGTCACATGGAAAACAAAAGCAAATTGATTCTCTCATATTACTTAGTAGTAATATTTTAAATTTTTATGTAATGAAAAATGTTTCAAGAAATATGATTTATTTACTTCAATTTTTATGAAATAATTTTAATGAGAATGCTAAGAATACTCTTGAGCACTAAAAAGTGTAAAGCAACTTTAACATTAACTAATTATCTTTGTAACGCTAAAGGCATGAATTCTCTATCAAAAGTACTGGCACATTGTTGGAAAGGATGTCAAGCAAATGGTGTTGAACATCTTTAATAACAATCACGACCTCTAAGAATTAAACAAAACCTTCATTGCGCTGACCCCGAAATCCCCAAAGGAGTTCGGACCCATTAGCCTTTGTAATGTGATAATGAAGATGGTCACTAAGAAAATTATCAACAAAGTAAAACACATCCTGTTAGAGGTTATAGATGAAGAGCAAAGTGCATTTGTTAAAAGGTAGATTAACCACGGACAATGCGCTTATTGCTTTGAATTCTTCCATTGATGAAAAAGAAGACGAAAGGGAAAAGACGAGTGATGTTTATAAAGCAAGATATGTCAAAAGCTTATGACATAATAGAGTAGGATTTTGTGGAAGGAGCGATGGAGGCTATGGGGTTCCCGGGGTCGATGGTGCAATTAATCAGAAGATGCATATCCTCAGTCTCATATCAAGTCTTAATTAATGGTCAGCCTAACAAGGAATCTTTACTTGAGAAGGAGCTATGTCAAGAGGACACATTCTCTCCTTACCTATTTATTTTGTGTGTAGATATTTTGTTAGGAATGCTCAAAAAAGAAAATTAAGCGAATAACATTCATGGTACCCATGTGCCTAGGAGAGCGCCAGAAATCTCGCACTTGTTTTTTTAAAAATGTCAACTTGTTGTTTGCCCGTGCAAATGCAAAGGAAGTTGAATGTATAATGTCAATGCTAGCGAAATACCAATAGTCTTCAAGGAAGGTGGTCAATTTAGAAAATTTTAAGGCATCATTTAGTCGAAATGTGTGTGAAGAAGCAAAAGAAATGATTCGTAACAGGATGGGTGTTAAGACGGTGATGTCTCACTCGAAGTGCTTGGAATTACCAGTTATTTTTGTCGATCCAAAAAGGAAATTTTTTCTCATGTTATTGATCACGTGTGGAATAAGATAAAAAGGTGGAAGGAAAAATTTCTTTTTAGAGCAGGCAAAGAAGTGCTATTAAGGTGGTGGCTCAAGCCATTATAAGTTACGTCATGAGCTATTTCAAATTACATGAAGGGTGATGCAAAGACATAAAAGCAATGCTAGCAAAATTCTAGTGGAAACTAAATAAGGGGAAAGACATAAAAGCAATGCTAGCAAAATTCTAGTGGAAACTAAATAAGGGGAAAGGAAGATCCATTGGATGAGTTGGGGACATTTGACATAGGATAAAGGTATAGGGGGAATAACATTAAGAGGAATTGAAAATTTCAACATAAGTCTCCTATGAAAACATTTTTTGAGACTCCTCACAGGTGGGTATTTCTTGCTTAATAGAGTATTCAAGACTCAAGAGTCGTTACTATTCCAGAAGCTCAATTCGGGAACCAAAAGTCGGTTTTGCTTCAAGCTATACTTGGAGAAGCATACTTAGCACTAGGAAACTAGTGGAGAATGGATCTAGGTGGAGGATTCAAAATGGGCAGAAAGTGAAGAGACAAATCAAAGAAGCAATAATATAAATGCATTCCATTGAGATTATATTGCAAAGAAATGGTGTAATCCACAACTAAATTCAACAGAGCCTATAGTAAGTCTCTTAAAATAAGCTCTAAATTTATAGTTATACAGAGATAGTACAAAGAAGAAAAAATTTAAATCAAGGCAATAAAATTTATATCAATTTGCCTATAGTCATTCTAGTCTAGCCTTGACATGAAAAGATTGTTACAAAAAGTGCTAGAAATACATCTCAAGAACATGAAAACTCTTTACTAACAAGTTCTAAAAAAATAAAGAGAACCAACCTTGTCGATTTATAACTCGCTTCACATACAACAAAGATTGGTGAGCAGTGTTCTTATGGCAAGTTGGTAGTTTGTGTACATGTGACACAATATCACGGATTCACGATGTCCGATATGATTAGAGAAAATGGACTGTAAAACAACAGATGTAATGGTCTACACGGTATGCTCTATGTGGTGATACTCAAGGTTACGAAGAACAATCCTAGCGAAGATTTTTGCTTCAAGAGGTGCAGTTGCTGCTGCGGCCGCACTGCGTAGAACTCTTGCTGCCCCTGCGTTCTGCATGAGACGGGCATGGTGCACCGCGTGTCGTCCACCGGGAATAGTAAACTGCAATTGAAAGACAAACCATAGAAGGAAGTCAGAATTCAAATGTAGTATAGAACAGCAATTTAAAAAGCAGTTGTGGTCATGTCGCGAATGCAGCCTCAATTGTGGTCGCATCACGGTTTCGACAAAATAAAAACGGTTATGTTATGGTTGAGAGCGCGGTCGCAGACCGTTATTAAAACCCTTGTATATATGAAAACCAAGCATGTTCATGTTGCTAAAGTTACCTGGAGAAGAGCAAATGCTGCACAAGCTTTGAGTATAGATGATGGATTTCGTAGCATAGTAACAAATCTTCCAACTTCGGCGCCACTGAGAAACAGAAGAAAATAAAGAGTAAATATCTTTGAAATTAAAAAATGATGCATGATGCGGGGTTGATAGAACAACTGTGAGAGCTTATAGAAGGAAAGACGAACCTGCATCTAAGATGTCCAGCTTCTTGAATACGAGCACTTTCAGTAACTTGGGCTAGTGCGGCAGGAGCTGACGAAGAAGCAGCAGCTGCAAATGCTTGTTGATTAGAAAACATGCGGACAAATGCTTCGATGTGTTTCAGAGCCATCCTTCTGGCTCCATCCAAGCCAACACTCTTAGAAACACTTTCCGACAAGGTGCCAACTAAAGCAAATTCATCCATTCTGCAAAACACGTTACAGTTTATAAGCTATTTTCAACTTATTTCTATAAACTCTGACTTTATGTTATCTTCTTAAAGAAATAGCTAATACATAAGCACTTATATGATAAATGCTGAGGTTATAAGTGCTTTATTAAGCTATTTATCCAAACAGGGTCTAAAGCTTGCTAAACATTAAGTTTGTCACAAGTATTACCTCCCATCAAACATGTAGGCCAAAGCCAATGCCGCCATAAACCGTGCCATTTTTGACACTGATGAAGAACAGAGATCAACAAGTGCAGCTACTCCACCTTCCTCCACTATTCGTAAAGCATTGCCAGGGTTGAAAGCAAGATTCCATAATGCACCTGCAGCCGTTTCATGAACATCCTGGTAGCAAAAAGTGGTTTGCATTTAATCAGCATTTGATAAGTATAAGAAGAGAAACCCAGAAGAGAATTACTATTAATACAACCCAAAAGAGAAAAAGGGTTGCATGCAGAATACACCAATGTAAGTGCCGACGAAGAACTTATCATACGCCGAAATGTGATATTTTTCAGTGTTGTTATCCATAGACATTAGTCATAAAGAAAATAAATACCTCTGCTTCAGACCGTGCCAATGCAATCAGAGGTGCGACGCCTCCTTCTCGTCCGATGGCAATGCTAATCAAACAAAGACCAACATAAATGAGTCTTAGTATATATGAGCAAAATAAAATCAAAATGTTAAAAGAAATCATTACAAGGATGCATTAGAAGACAACAAAACGGCGTAATTAAAAAACATAAAATAAGTTGATCATTTAGCTTATTTGAGAACTGAGAAATTACACTCGTGCGAAACACCCGTGCTTCAAGTTGAAGCATATAGATCATATGCACTATACTTGTTATGCAAAGACTTACCAAGACACCTCCCACGGTCTAGTGAAGACATCCACTAGTATTAAAGTATATAACTGGTGACATGCTAATTGGTTGTATGAGTTATTTGCATAATATCTCACAGATCAAAGTTCAATCATAGGCTTATTTAACCAAATTTGGAGCAGCATTATGTAGTGGAAATCTGATGAAACTAAAGCACTAGAAGCAATACACTCGAGTAGAAAAGGTTGAGCCTCGGTTATTAGCTATAACCTTCAATCTAGTTGCCAGCCCTCTATCAAACATAGTCCAAAAATTGTCTATTTCCTAATACATTAGTCTTATTATTTTCTGCAAATGATCGTTAGCAGCTGAGATGCCAACATAGTTGCAATGCCAGTAGTCTATAATGATACCTTAGCGTGCCAATAGTTTTCCAAAAGAATCAAAACAATAAGAATGCAAAAATGCAAATGAAAATCACATCAATTAATTTGAGAAATGATTAAATTGTCAAACTTTTTTTTGTTTTTATGATGGAAAAATAACCCATTTCAATTGCATAATATCCTAACATTATTAAAAAGAGTTGCAGGTTCATTATGAGAAAGAGTTGCACATGTTGTTTTAGGAATAGACAGAAGACAAGGAAAATGTCTAGGTAACAGACGAAGATAGCTCAAATTGACATAATGAAGAGAAGGATTACAAGTAGGCCTTATACCCTTCTTGAGTACAATAGGAAGATCTGGAGTAGGATTCACTTAGACTGGGGCATCACTATCGTGTGTACTCGGAGGCAAGGAGAGGAAGCGGTAAAGTGTTTGACATAGACTATAGACTCGCATGTTGAAGAATTTAAAAGAAAGGTCCAGACTCAAAGAAGACCATGTTAGACGAGACTAGATAGCTTCGCAAACTAAGGGAGTGGCAATGATAACCCTTCTAAGATCATGTATAACCTAGAAACACACATTTTGAGAGATTGAAGTGACAATCTATTCGGACCATGAGCATGATTATGAACAAAACAAGTAGACCCAAAAAATCTGGGGTTTCAAAGAATGTAGAGGTTGATGGAGAAATAACACTAAGAGGTTGATGAGGAAATAACATTGACTGAAGTACTTGGCCATCAATACACAGGTAGGCATCCGGTTTATGAAATAACAAGCAGAAAGAGCAACATCCCCCAAAAAAATGAAAAGTAACTGCCGTGAATTAGTAAGGTATGAGTTGTTTCAATGAGAACAAGATGTTTGATTGAGGAATGTCATGTGAAGCCATAAATATTTGAAATAAGCTAAGTATTAAGGTACATTATTGACACGCAAAGTACAAAAGGGAGCACCAAACTGTATTTTTATACAACAGCAACCAAGCCCCAGTAAGTGGGGTCAGCTACATGGAGAACCCTGCCATGTGTTTTTTTTTATCTCGAGACAATTGTTGAAAGATGGAGAACAATTCAGACCTATTTTTCATCAGAAATAACCAAGTACGTTGTGAGTAGTCATCAATAAATATAACAAAGTGCTTGAACCCCAAATTTGACTCGGTACGACTAGGACCTCATGCGTCAAAAATGATCCAAAACAACAGAGAATTAGCTTGATTATAGACAAGATTAAGGAATGAATTACGAGTATGTTTCACGAGTTGACAAGACTCGCAAGAGAGTGGATAGCTTAGACAAACTTGACACCAACCTTTGTAATTTTGCAAGGCTAGGGTGACCCAATTGAGCGTGTACTAGAAGGTGGGAATCTATGGTTGTGCATATATGGGAGTAGTTATAGAGAATGGAAAGGTCATTAGACTCACACCTGACACCAATCATTCGAGTTGAACTCTGATCATGTAGAAATGTATAATCTTTAGTGATAGAGAAAATGCAATCAAGAGTGAGTTAATCGGCCTATGGAAAGCTAATTAAACACAGTACCAAGAATATATAGGAAAGAGACAACAGATAAAGAGGAAAGAAGATTGACAGCAACTACCCCTTTGGAATGTGTTTGGGAACCATTTGCTAAGGTAACTATTGGTAATAACTAGAATATATGATTTGATAAGGTAATAACAGATAAAGAGGATAATGATTTGCTACCGAAGATGTGATCGGTGGCACTGAAATAGAGAACCCAAGAACCAATTGAAGAAGATATGGAGAGGCTGCTAACAGAATATGAGGTTGGATGCTGCTTAGACCACATCAAAATATGGGGTCAACGAGAACCAACCGAGGGCTGGCGTTCATCAAACTACAGAAAAATTAGCGTGAGTTAATTGGATCGTGTTGGTAAAAGTGGAAAAGACAACTAACAGAAAATAGATATATCAGCACCGTACAAACAGTTGGAGACAAATCAGCACAGTGGGTCAAAAAGGTACCAAAATAAGGGGAGGCAGACGGCGGCGGCTTTTGCCGAGAAAAGATTTATCTCAGGACAGTGGGTCTACCGGTAAACATGATTTTAGGATTGCCTCTCTTTAGGCTAGATAGTTGATACCGTGTTGAATAAGAGGGGAAAAAAGGCGTGTGGTGAACCTGTATGTTTAACTACACAACGAAGCCCGTTTTATATAGGCTTAATGTAATAAATACAAATAAATAAAGTAAAAGTACAAAGATGCTAACCATATTTTCAACAATTACAAATATTGGAATTAATGAGAAAGAAATATAATTTTCCCATTGACTTGTCTACACCAATAGCTCATCATATATGAAAGTGTTCTAATAGAATGTCCCAAGGATAAGGATTCACAAGAGCGATATTGTTGGAATAAACGGAACTGTAAAAGGTACCTATTGGTTTCAGAAACTGACAGTCCCCATAGAGCACCAGCAGCCCTCTCTTGCAGCCCAGGAGAAGCATTAGAACAAGATTGGGCAAGAGCAACCTACATAAACCACAATGCAAAAGCATAAAATAATGAACATTTTAGTCTCTCCAAAGTTAAATGCTATTGTAAACAAATTACATGAAATTCATAAAAAGATTTATTTTCTATGGGGCACAAAACATACCAAAGCTTGAACTCCACCAGCTGCTGCAATGGCTTCTCGATTTCGATCGTCAAATGACAAATTCCAAAGTGCACCGGCAGCTTCTTGCCTAAAGAAATATGACAATATGTCAAATCAACATGGGAACGAATGTAATTACAGGAAAATGAATTGTTTTATGCTTTTATAAAATCTCTCACAAAAACTTAAAACCACGGCCTAGGAAAAATATATTTAAATTTATTTGGAAACAAAATGTATGCAAAGAATTCATGCATGCAAATGTGCAAAGCAACCAGGACTACATATAGTTTGAGATAAATCATTTTACTTTCCTATGCCTCGCCAACTAACAAAATATCCTACTTTTAATTTAAGAAACACACTTGTAAAGAACTAATAGAAGATTACCTGACACCCTCATGGGGAGAACGTGTAAGTTGAACGAGAGCCTCAAGAGCACCTGCTTCTTGTCCGACAGCAGCATTATTGCTGTTGCTATCTCCATGAGCAGCTAAATTAGCCATTGCACGAGCAGCCTAGTGTTTAAAAGAAATGATGTTACACCAACTCAGAATTAAATTCCCACACTTTATAGTTACACACGCGCACACAACTGAATAATGTAGCTATGAAATCATAATGCATAGAAAAGAAACAATAAAAGCACATTATCATCATTATCCCAAATCACAGATAAGGTCTGCATGCTATCCCAAATGCACATATGACAATCGACCAGAATAGGCCAAAATGCTGATCACATTTTCGTCAAAAATGAAATGACATATTGACAACAATCCCTTTTCTCTCAATATACACATGATAAGAAAAACTAATACCTTCACAATGGCAGACATTATAAACCTAATCAAGTAGCTTCAAAGATTTTAGTAACTAAATAGATGATACCCAAATTATAGAGAGTATTAATACCTGCTCTTGCACTCCCTCGTATTTACAATTACGAGCAAGCATCACTAGAGCATGTACCCCTCCTGCCAGTGCAACCTCTGTACTACACTTGTCATCCGCAGCCAAATTAGCCAATGCACCAGCTGCACGTTCCTGATAAGAAGAAAAAAATCATGTAAAACGGATACTTCTATTACTTAACATAGGAAACAACAAAAATGCACTTAAACACACTCATAGTCATAAAACAAAAGAAACTTACTAAAACTCCATCTCCGGTAGAGGACCACTTGAATATAAGATCCACTAAAGCTTGTACTCCACCAGCTTCAGCAATGGCACCCTATGATGGAAGACATTTCAGCTTATACTTCAAATCTTATACATTAAATTTCCAAAAGAAAAATCAAATCAGATGCAAAATCTAACCTTGTGCTCCTCTCCAACAGAGAGGTTCCATAATCCTCCAGCAGCCTCTTCAGCCACAAGTTTGTTCATTGACCTAGCCAAACTAGCGAGGATCTCAATCCCACCCTCTTCTGCAACCGCCTTGGCCACATTGGCATTCACGGACAAATTTGCAATAGCCTGCAAATGTAGAAGGTTACAAGGATAAATACACAGACAGACACCAGTCAATTCAGCTTTTTCTTTGGTCAGATTCTAAGAAAAACATTCAAACACATTCAACAGTAGACAAAAACTGCACAATGGTTATGGAATTAAAAGGTATTAGCTATCGAGAGCTATATAGTACCGGCCCTTCGGATCGAACATAGTTACGTTCAATTATTCCATTTGTTAAAAAATAATTATCAGTATTGAAGTGTCGGTGTCTGGTGTCTATGCTTCATAGATCAAGACTCGAGAGTACTTCAACAAACAAGTATCAGTTTTTCCAATAATGCATATAAGTGAAACTTATTAGAAATGGTCAGATGGACCAGACACGAACAATTTGGAAAGGGAGAATACCTTAGCTGCCTCAGACTGAAGCCCTTCCCTGTAAGATTTCGCAAGGCCAAGAAGGAGGCGAATGCCACCATCTCGCATTACTGCTTCAGCCCTTCCACAATCGATGCTAGCATTCTCATCATCAATTACAACAAAAGTTGCAAGACCTGTGGCTGCCCTCTCCTGAACATCCTCTTGAGAACTCTGCATTAGACTAAGCAAGAGCGACGCACCTTGTTCAACCCAGAAATTATCGAGACCTCCCTGTTGAGGGCTTTCAGCGGAACGCAAAAGTATATGTGATAGCATCCATTCAAGCCATGGTATAATTTCATCAAGACCCTTATCATTATTACTCTTTGATGTCTTCCAGTTCAAAAACACATTCTTCCCTCTATTTGTATTATCGAAAAACAAAGAAGCCAGTCCTTTAAAAATGTCCGTGGATAGGGAAATCAACAACTTGTTTTTATATTTACTAGCAGAAAAGCTAGTCTCTTCTTCAAAGTTAGGACAGTTCAAAGCAATCAAAACCCTCAAATTTGTTGATGAGGATAACAATCTAGAAACAGCAGAGGGACCAATATCGGTTCTTGAAACATCTAATCCAATCAGATTAGGAAGCTTATGCCAAAGATGTGAAACCGTACTCCACTTCATACTTGGTGTCCCCGCAACAGAAAGGAAACGAACGGATTGCACATTTCCCAATGCAAGCTCATCAACACTCAGGCAGTCGATGAACCCGATATCAGTCAGCTTAGGACAATAGTTAGCCAACGCATTAATAGCATCAGCATTTACATCCCTAATGCCTGAGAGCCTAAGTTTATTCAAATTAGGACAGCAATGAGCTATTGATTTTATAGCATCACTAGTGACTTTATCACAAAAATCCGGTCCAAGCATAAGACTCTCAAGTAACTCATGCCGAGCAGCAACGACAGCAAGAGTTGCATCAGTCATCTTCCTACAACTGTCCCCGCTTATTTCACGCAAGTTCTTCGCTCGAAGATGAAGCAGCACATCAGCAGACTCCGCCCCGCGAAACCTAAGCTTCTGCAGATGCACACATCTAGAAGCAAGTGAAGATGCAACATTGGCATCAAACTTATGCGAACGAAGATCCAAAGAACTCCACAAACACGGAGAGTTTCCGAGAACCCTCCATGTCTTACAAGTTGCTGATAAACTAGCCCGGTCTCGATAACTCAGACACGACAGTAACTGAATTACTGTATCATCAGGTAAGCTCCTCCAATCAACAACTCCTCCCGGCTCCAAATCAGCGACCGCGTCTTCCACACCAGGGAAACTCGAAACCACATTCCCTTTTCCTTTCCTTGCCACTTTCCTCCTCACTCTCCGGCTCATATTTCAACAAACTCACACCAAAATCAGCACACCTACACCTTCAAAATCAAAACCACAAATCTCAATACCACTGAAACAAATTCACAAACACAACAACTTCAAATTAACCAATCAAAAAACACAATTCAAACCATCTACATATAACTACCCTCTCACCCTAAAAAACCCTAGTCCTACATCAAAAATCAATCAAAACGCAACACCAATAAATACTACTATAAATCAAGAACAAAAACAACCCAATTCCAAACACAATAAAACAAACAAAACCCATAATTTACATCAAGGTAAACAGCACATAAAAAAAATTAAAAATTTGATTTTTATTCTCAAACCTGTGAGTTCAAGCTATGTGATTGAAAACATCAAATCAGATGCATTCAAAGGGAGTGAAAAACGAAGGCAATTGAATAGGGTATATAGGTAGATGAACAAAAATTGATAATTGAACCTAGACCCTAAAAAGGGTCAAGGTGATGAATGGAAGAGTATCGATGCAAGGAGTGAAAGGGGTAAGGGATGATTGAGAAGAGGAAGGTGATTGAGAGAAGGGGAATGTAGCAAAGAGACGACGAGAGAGAGGGAATTAGAGCATTAGGGGTGAAATGCGGAAGAATGGGGATGGGGAAAGAGAGAACAACAAGCCTATATTGAAACTACAGCTCATAATAAATTCACCACTTTGCATCTCTATATATATTTTGGCAAAAAGATTAGAAAAAACTTTTTTTTTATATATTGATTATAATTTAGATTAACTTTTTAAGAGTCGAGTCCATGGAAGATCGTTTGAGGTTTTTCGGTTGATTTACGATATCGGATGATAGATAGATAAATATATTTTCTATATATAGATTGAGGTTGATCTGTGATAAGTAAGTTATCGATGATTTTTTTAGTTCAGGTGTTTTTAGAGAAGATGGTCTGAGATATTTCGGTTGATCTATGACATGCGATGATAGATATATTTATTGTCTATATTTGGATTGAGGTTGGTGCGTGATGCGTAAGTTAACGATGATTTTTTTCGTTCAGATGTTTTTAGAGAAGATAGTATGAGATATTTCGATTGATCTATGACATGCGATGATAGGTATATTTATTATTTATATTTAGATTGAGGTTGATGCATGATGTGTAAGTTAACGATGAAGTATGAAGTCTGAAGTTTTACGTGAGGAGAATTAATCACAAGTTTTACATGAGTGGATATAGAATAGAGGAAATTAAGTCTAAAGTTTCTCACATGCAAATAAGGTAGATGCATGAGCGAACGAATGTCAGAAATGTGAGATTTTTGATATGCAATACTTATAGCTCGCATATGTAATCCAATTTTAAGAATTTTTATTTTTTTGGGTTGCATTTGATGTGCGAGCTAAGTTTATAAGTTAAATTATGCGATATGCATCGTATATGCAATGACACAACAATTTAAGGGTTTTATCGCAATTTGAGTATAAAAAATATCGTCTAAGATCATTTGCTAGATCTATATGATTTATATATTTTCCATATATAGTGAGATTAATGTGTGTGTTCGATTAGAGTATTATCCTCCTTAGCTTAATTTCGTTTAAATTTTGATATAATGAGGCCTAGGACCCCCATCTTGTTATCAAGGCATCTGATATGTTCAATTTACAAACCCTAAATATGATTAGTGTATGTATGAATGTGTTTGTAATCATGTGAATATGAGTAATAGTTTATATCTCAAGTATCTGTTAATTGTTGGAAATTAGTGTGGAAAAGATTAAACTAGATTAAGGCCACTTTAAGAGGAGAATAATCAAGTTTGATGTTCCTTGTATATATGAAGAGTATTTCTCATGCGAGTTAACATAGAGGGAGATTAGGTTTGATATTATAGGCTTATGCAAGAAACATAGTTGACATATGTGAGCGAAGTCAAAATGTGAGATTTGGATTTTGGATCATATCACATATGCCACACCTAGGGCCCACATGTGAAAGCAAAGTTTGAGATATATTTTGAGGAAGAATGGGGATGTGGATGCATAAGTTATCGATGATTTTTTTTTTGTTCAGGTGTTTTTAGAGAAGATGGTCTGAGATATTTTGGTTGATATGTGACTTACGATGATAGATATATTTGTTGCCTATATTTAGATTGAGGTTGATGCGTGATGTGTAAGTTAACGATGATTTTTTTCATTCAGGTGTTTTTAGAGAAGATAGTCTGAGATATTTCGGTTGATCTATGACATGCGATGATAGGTATATTTATTACCTATAATTAAATTGAGGTTGATGCATGATGTGTAAGTTAACGATGATTTTTTTTGTTAGGGTCTTTTTGTGACTTCTCTATATCAATTTAGATTATTTTTCTTTTAAACTTCGTCTTCTTCTTTGATGCGGTGAGGTCGGGGGCCTTCTTCTTCTTTTGGTGATTTTTTGCTAGTGATCAAAAACAGAGAGACTATATTGTGAAACTAAAAAATAGTATATAATGACGAAGAATTTAATCAATGGTATAGAAAAGAATCAATATAATAAAATAAATTTGTATTAGATTGATATTTTTCCTTGTGGAAATGGCTAATGATTGTTAGACTAATGAAGTATGTGTTGATCAAATTGCAAGTTGACTCGTAAGTGTTAGTGAGATGCATTTGAGGAGAAAGAATTGAGTATCACCAAGAAGAGTCATCATTAGTACGACAAGTCTGGTTAATAAGGACTAAGGATGTATATCGTGAAGCTAATTTGATGGTGACAATTTTGCTAAAATAGAATGCAATATGAAATTTAATTTAGTTTGTTTTGATGAGTCATTTTTAGAGATTTAGAAGTTTGCGCGTGATAGTTTATTAGGGGTTTTTACTCCGTTTGATTCTTGTATTGTTTTGTTTTTCGCCTTTTAATTTCATCTTTACTCCACACCAAAAAGGAACTTCTATAAAATTTCAAAATCAAGTCTAAAGTCTGAAGTTTTATGTGAGGAAAATTAATCACATGTGTGAGTGCATAATGAATAGAGGAAATGAAGTCGGAGTTTCTCACATATGCGAAGAAGGTAGATGCATGAGTGAACGAATGTCAGAGTGCGAGATTTTTTATATGCGATACTTACAGTTCGCATATGTAATCCAATTTTGAGAATTTTTATTTTTTTGGGTTACATTGGATGTGTGAGCTAAGTTTATAAGTTAAATTATGAGATAAGACGCGTATATGCAATGACACAAAATTTAAGGGTTTTATCACAATTTGAATGTAAATAAGATCATTTAAGATCATTCGCTAAATCTATATGATTTATACATTTTCCATATATATAGTGAGATTAATGTGTATGTTCACTAATATTTTTTTTAATTGGGGTGTTTGTGTGACTTCTCTAAAATCATTTTAGAGTAGTATCCTCGTTAGCTTAATTTCGTTTAAATTTTGATGTAATGAGGCCTACGACCCTCGTCTTATTATTAAAGCATTTGATATGTGTAATTTATAACACCCTAAATATAATTTGTGTATGTATGAATGTGTTTGTAATCATGTGAATATGAGTAATAGTTTGTATCTTAAGTATTCGTTATTTATTGGTGATTAGTGTGGAAAAGATTAAACTAGATTAAGGCCACTTTAAGAGGAGAATAATCAAGTTTGGTGTTCCTTGCATATGAGAAGAGTAATGCTCGTGCGAGTTAACATAAAGGGGGATTAGGTTTGATATTATGTGCTTATGCAAGAAACATGGTTAACATTTGTGAGGATGTAACACCCCTCTAATAACCCGCGGCAATTAAATAATTATTAATCAGAGTAACATGTAGAGAGGCATCACAATTCATAAAATGAAGAAAACACACGTCGGTACATATCATGCATTCACTGAAACAACTGAAATTATAACTCATTAAATAAAAGGGTTAAACGTTATTTTGCCCCCTGCCATTTGGGGCGAATCTCAAAAACAACCCTGTAAAAAAAAAAACACAGATTCCGTCCCTGTCATTTGTAGATTCCCCTGTTTTGCCCCCTCACTGAATTTGGTGAACAAAAATGATGATGTGGCATGCTGTGTTGGATTTTTTTTATTTTTTAATTGCTGACGTGGCTGCCAACTGGATATTTTTTATTTTTTAATTTAATTTTTTTCTTTTAAATTAAATTTTTTTCACACCTTTTTTATTTTTTATTTTTTTTCCACGTAATAATCTTTTATTATTTATTTTATTTAATTTTATTTATTTATTTATTATTACATTGCCAACATTCAAAATATATAATTATTCTTAAAAATAATTTGTCTCATGTAAGGTTTGAACTCAAGACCCACCTCTCACAACATTCAACATTACCTTTGCCAACTGAGCTATTTAAGTTTTCTGTCAACTATCTGCATCAATATGTATATCATACAAAGTTATATTTTATTTTCATAATTAATTTTCTATAAGTATTATTCAACCATATATTAAACTGAAAGTATTCTTTATATAAATAAATATAATTTTCAAATATATCATATTTAAACGTTATTTAACAAATCATATTTTAATATTTAGTATTTAAATACTGAAAATAATAAAATAATAATAAATTGAAAATGATTGAAATATAATTTCAGTTTATTAATTAAAAGTAAATCTAATAAACTAAAATATTTAGATATAATACTTTTACGTTTAATATATTAAAATCAAAAGTTATAAATAAACTGAAAATAATTTATAATAAACTGAAAATATAAATTAAAGTAAAAGTATTAAACATTAATTATTTTAATTTTATTAATTTATTATTATTAAGTATTTTAATTTAGTTTATTTAATTTAGTTTAGTTTTTTAACATTAAAAAAATGAATATAACAATATTAATTTAGTTTATTTAATTTTGTTTAGTTTTTAACGTTAAAATGTGTTAATTAAGTTAGTTTTATATATTCAACGTTAAAATGTGTTTTTTTACTCAATTTAGTTAAGTTAGTTTTAATTTATTCACTTTAATTTATATTAATTTTAGTTTAATATATTAATTTATTTTAAAATTAACGTTAGTATATATACTAAATCAAACTCAGTTTAGTTTAATTTATTTTTAATTTGTTTAGTTTTAATTAATTTAGTTTAGTATAGTTTTAATTAATTAAGTTTAATTATAATTTAATTTAATTAATTTAGTTTTAATTAACTTAGTCTTATTTTATTAGTCTTAGAAGGTTCAGTTTTAAAAAACGTTTGCATGTTATAAAAAAGGCTAAGTGCATTGATATTACAACTGAAATCATTCAGCCTAATGGTTAGGTTGTTGGTGTTGAAATGTCAAGGTGCTGAGTTCAACTCTCACCATGTGCAACTTTTGAGTACATTATCATATTTTATCATTTAAACCAATAATTCATAAAAAATAAATTAAAAAGTGTGAATATAAAATTTAAATAAAATAATTTAACAAATAATAACTTTAAAAAAAATATGAATTTTTTTAAAAAAATTAATAAAAAAATCCAGATGGCAGCCACGTCAGCAATTAAAAAAATAAAAAATCCAACACAACACGCCACATCATCATTTTTGTTGAGCAAATTCAGTGAGGGGGCAAAACAGGGGAATCTACAAATGGCAGGGACGGAATCTGTGTTTTTTTTTTTACAGGGTTGTTTTTGAGATTCGCCCCAAATGACAGGGGGCAAAATAACGTTTAACCCTAAATAAAATCATGTTATACACAGCGGAATCAAAAACATAGAGTCAACATTCATCTTTAATGTATCCGACTCAACCAACAAAACCAATTAGAGTTATAATCAACTCAAAACAAACGTGTTCCCAGTGTTACATCTACCAGAGCATGACACCGACACAATAACTAAAAACCGACTTATGAGCTAATCCTCACCAAGTCACGCCGCTATCCTTAATCTGAAAATGACAACAAGTAAGGGTGAGTCTCATCACAGTTAACCAATGTTATTGCATCATAAATAATAACATATCATAGTCATATCATTCACCCAATTGGTTCATATTCAAACAAATCAATCATTCACACATCCACAGATAAACAGACAGTCAACATCTAACATATATCATCATGCTATAAACAAATCATGCACATGTATGAAACTGACACTATGCATGTGGTACCAATCATCACCAGTGGAAATCATCCACCGACCGATCTATCATCATCCAGATACGGCCCTGCCAGCACCAATTCCACACAATGGGAATTCTGCCCCTCACTGAGTCCTCTCATCATCTAGGATTCAGCCCATGTTTATGAATGCATGCAACATATATATAACATACTTTCATCATTACCATTCTATGAGTAGCATCATCTATACTCATTTCATCGTCATCATCATCATCAACAATACTAAGCATGTTCATATATACATTACATCATTCAATACAATCAATCACAGTAAACCGCAAAATCACATCACAAGGTTTACACAGTCTAAAATAGCATACAAACAGGCCTACAAATCGAAAGTTATACATCATCGAACCTTCCAGAAAAATCACAAAACAGAAATTTCACATGCAGGAAACCATACGCGTATCATAGGGTCCATACGCGCCCATACGCGTATCCCCTTGCCTCATACGCGTATCATACGCATTTCGCCAGAACTCAAAATGGCCTAGAAACCAACCCATATGCGTATCAGCCTTGCCATACGCGTATCACCAGAATAATTTTCCTCTTTCCAAATTCCCATACGCGTATGAGCATCCCCATATGCTCCGCATACGCAAAACACCAGTACGTGGTATTTGGGACAGGGCAACTGCGTATCGTACGCGTATAGCCCCTTGGGAGTGTCCCCCATACGCGTATGACCTCATCCCATACGCGTATGGCACTGTTTCATACGCGAAACACCAGAAAATGCCCAGAACCTGCAGAATTCGTAACAGTCCAAAACCCATTCGTTTTTACTCATACCAGTCCATGATTTTGAGTCTAAAAACCAGAAAAATTGCATCTAAACAGCATACGAATTCGTCCCTAACCATAGTATATGATCCCATAATCAATTTCATTCATCATACCCTAAATCTATCAGTTATTAGGGATTAACAGTTCAATTTCAATGATGAACACATATGAAAATTCAGAATATAGAATCAATGGATCCAATCATACTCCTAATCCATACTATCACCTATAATACGATAAAAGAGATTAAACGGAGAGTCTCCCCTTACCTCAGATAAAAGTCTTGGTTCTTGGTCTCTCCCTCTACAGTTCTCCTTCACGTACCTTGTTCCCAATTTTGTTCTTTCACGTTCTTTCTTTCCCAATTCCCAATTCTGATTATTTTATGAAAAATAATATTAAATTAGTAAGGGCTTTACTGCACCACACCCCCCTCTTCTTACTAATTTCACACATGGCCCAAATGCCTTTAACCATCATTTTCCTCTTATTTTCATAAAATCCATAATAATAATAATTATTAATCTAATATTCAAATTAAATTAAAAATTAAAATTATACGGGTGTTACAACTCTCCCCCACTAAAAGAGTTTTCGTCCTCGAAAACATACCTCAGGTAAAAAGTTCTGGATAAGAATCCTTCATCTGACTCTCTAGCTCCCAGGTAACATTTCCCTCAGCAGGTCCTCCCCAAGCCACTCTGACCAACGCTATTTCCTTGCCACGCAATTGCTTCAGCCTTCGATCCTCAATCCTTACAGGTAAAGTCTCAACCGTCAAGTTATCTTTCACCTGTATATCATCTACTTGAATCACATGGGACGGATCTGAAATGTATTTCCTCAACTGAGACACATGAAATACATCATGCAAATTTGCAAGCATCGGCGGTAAAGCGATACGATAAGCCACTTCTCCCACTCTTTCAGAAATTTGGAATGGTCCAATAAAACGCGGAGTCAACTTCTTCGACTTCAATGCCCGACCAATCCCTGTCATAGGAGTAACTCTCATAAACACATGATCTCCCTCTTGAAACTCAAGTGTTTTCCTCCTTTTGTCGTGATAACTCTTCTGACGACTCTGAGAAGCCTTCATCTTCTCCTGAATCATTTTAATCTTCTCTGTAGTCTGTTGTACAATTTCTGGACCAATCACAGCACTCTCACCAGATTCGTACCAACACAACGGCGTCCTATATCTCCTACCATACAAAGCCTCAAACGGAGCCATACCGATACTCGAATGAAAACTGTTGTTGTAGGTAAACTCAATCAAAGGCAGATAACTATCCCAAGTACCTCCTTTTTCCAGCACACAAGCCCGCAACAAATCCTCTAACGACTGAATCGTCCTCTCAGTCTGTCCATCAGTCTGCGGATGATAAGCAGAACTCAATCTTAGCTTAGTACCCAAAGCTTTCTGCAAACCTTCCCAGAACTTAGACGTAAATCTCGGATCTCTGTCTGACACGATACTTGAAGGAATACCATGCAGACTCACTATCTTCTCAATATACAATTGAGCCAGCTTCTCCATCGGATAATCCATTCTCACCGGTATAAAATGTGCAGACTTCGTCAACCTGTCTACCACGACCCAGATAGCTTCATAATTTCTGACAATTCTCGGCAAACCCGAAACAAAATCCATTGATATGCTATCCCACTTCCACTCAGGAATAAACATCGGTTGCATAAACCCAGACGGTTTCTGATGCTCGATCTTTGACTTCTCGCAAGTCAAACAAGAGTACACAAACTCAGCAATCTCCTTCTTCATTCCAGGCCACCAAAACAACTTTTTCAAATCATGATACATCTTGGTAGCACCAGGATGAATACTCAACCCACTACGGTGTCCTTCTTCCAAAATACGTTTTCGGAGTTCATCAACATCAGGAACACAAACTCTGTCACCAAACTTCAGTATACCATTCTCATCCACTCTGAATTCACCACTCTTGCCTTGGTTAATCAAAGTCAACTTATCAATCAATCCAACATCAGCTTTCTGACCTTCTCTGATCTCTTCAAGAATACCACTAGTCAGCTTCAGCATACCCAATTTGACACTAGTAGGAGTACCTTCACACACTAAACTCAAGTCTCTGAATTGTTCAATCAAATCCAATTCCTTCACCATTAACATAGACATATGTAAAGTCTTCCTACTTAATGCATCAGCCACGACGTTTGCCTTACCCGGATGGTAATTCAGACCAAAATCATAATCCTTCAGGAATTCTAACCACCTTCTCTGTCTCATATTCAGCTCTTTCTGATCAAAGAGATACTTCAAGCTCTTATGATTACTGAACACCTCAAATCTCGAACCATACAAATAGTGTCGCCACAACTTCAAAACAAAAACCACAGCTGCCAACTCCAAATCATGAGTCGGATAATTCCTTTCATGCACTTTGAGTTATCTCGACGCATAAGCAACTACTTGTCGATTCTGCATCAATACACCACCTAGACCCATCAGTGATGCGTCACAATAAACCACAAATGATTCTGTCGGATTTGGCAAAATCAAAATAGGAGCACTAGTCAATCTCCTCTTAAGCTCTTGGAATCCTTCTTCACACTTTGCATCCCAAATAAAGGCTTGTCCCTTCCTGGTTAATTTAGTCAACGGCAATGCTAACTTTGAAAATCCCTCAATGAACTTTCTGTAGTAACCCGCAAGACCGAGAAAACTACGAATCTCCTACACTGACTTCGGGGCTTCCCACTGAGACACAGCTTCTATCTTTGTAGGATCCACAGCAATACCATCCTTAGAAATCACATGCCCAAGAAAACTGACTTCTTCCAACCAGAATTCACACTTCGATAGTTTGGCAAAAAGTCGCTTCTCTTTCAACAATTCTAACACAGTTCTGAGATGCTCTGCATGTTCCCCCTCATTCTTAGAATATATTAGGATATCATCTATAAATACTACTACGAACTTATCGAGATAGGGATGGAAGATCCTGTTCATATATTCCATAAAAACACCGGGTGCATTAGTAACCCCAAACGGCATTACAGAATACTCATAATGTCCATACCTCGTTCTAAAAGCAGTCTTCTGAATATCGTCATCTTTCACACGTATCTGATGATACCCAGACCTCAGATCAATCTTACTAAACACACGTGCTCCAACCAACTGGTCCATCAAATCATCAATCCTCGGCAATGGATACCGATTCTTGATAGTAACCTTGTTCAATTGTCTGTAGTCTACACACAGCCTCATTAAACCCTCTTACTTCATATTGACTCATCTCCCACATATGTGAAAGAGGTCGCCATGACTATGCCACTCCTAATCTTAGGTGTTCTTGAATCCGGGAATAGGATTCGTCCTTCAATTTTCCCAAAACAGCCCTGAAAAAATAAAACAAGCAAAGCAAACAATAGAAAACAATTAAGTGATTCCTAAACTTTTAAGGTAACCCCTCTTTTATCGAAATTGGCTCCCCAGCAGAGTCGCCAGTTCTGTAATACGGTGAACTGACTTTTTTATCAATCGAAATGTCGCGGTAAGCAAGAGTCGCCACCGACTTTTATTTTATCCAAACAAATTCGGAAAGGCAAAAAGAAACAGAAAAAAACCTTTTTAAAGAAATCTAAGTTCGGGGGGTAATTTATGCAAAAGGAAGGTGTAAGGCACCCTTTGCATCCATGGTTTTCCATGGGCTCTTAATTGCTTTGCTTGCTCGTTTGTTTAGAAAATGTAGATGAAAGAGATAGAGACTTTAGCTCGTAAATGAGCGTAGCCCTTTTGAAAAATTATGAGAAAGAATATAATGAAAGTTTGAGCATTGCAAGGCAATTAGGGGCAATTACCTTAAACTCAGATGATAGGTCTCTTTTTAGCCTTTCAGAATGAAAGGGTCTATCCTTGCCATAAGAGGGCAGGAAGCCTTTCGTTTGGAGGTTGAAGGGTCATCGAAGCATCCTTTGCCATAAGACTGTCCCATGCCATAGAGGGGCAGGTAGTCTAAGGCAAGGATCAGAATAAGCCATTTCGTAGGCAGCCAGAAGATACCTCAGCCTTTTTCCGTAGGCAACATCCGAGGGTCGAGGTCATTTGTGTATCGAAGGCAGCCTCATTAGGGTCGTGACCTTTTTATCGAGGCAACATGGCTGAGGTATCCTCGAATTCGAGGGACGTGGCTTATTCTGCAAAAAACACAAAGGCAACAGGCAACAAGGCAACAAGCAGCAAGGCAACAGAGAGGTTACCCCAAAAGTGTGCGTGGGTGCAACAATCACGTGGTTAATTCAATCAAATTATCTTATAATTAAATGACCCTAATTCAGTTCAAGGCTTGCACTCCCTAGGATTACTAACCACGCAATAGATAATAACAGTAATAATGGGGAAGGGAAATTGTAACCAGCGGAGGAGAGGGGAATTGAAACCAGGGGATATAATTAAACAATTAAAACAGAAAATATTAGAGTTAGGGTTTAGGGTTACCAATACGCGTAGCTTCGGCGGCCATCAAACCTGAAAATTGAAAAGGAAAGAATAAACAGAAGCGAGTGAGTGTATTATTTGTTCGGAGGCAAACGAGATTAACCCTAAAATAAAGAATAAATAAATTTAAAATAATAAAATAGACAAAGGTACTTAGCTCTAATTTGATCTGATATGGTTGGCGGGAAGCCTCGGGGTTGACCCTGAAAAATGGCAAAGAAGGAAAAAAATGAAGGCAAGACAAACCCTAAATTTAAAAAGGAAACAAAATAGACCTTTAAAAAATAAGTAAGGTACTTAGCTTTGGGTCTTGATCAGGCGCGTAGTCGGAGAGCGTTGAAAGGTAACCCGAAAAGGCCTAAATAAAAACATTCAGTGTAGGGCATGATCTTCGTAAACCCTAATTAGGGTACAAAATAAGAAAATGTAAACGATTTAATTAATTATTGGTCTCGCGACCTAATTAATTAAATCGAAATAAAAAAAATAAAATCGAGGGTAAAAATAATTTTTATGAATTTTTTGGAATTAAAATAACATAAATATGAATTTTTAAGTAATTAAATATATATTAGATAAAGGAACATAAATGATTATAATTAAAATAATAAACATTAAATGTATAAATAAATAAAATAAATAAATGGAATATAAAAAATAAATTTGATAAATAAATAAATACATAAATATACACATAAATATATAAAAAGGAAATAAAACAAAATAAAATTAAAGAAAAAGTTAAACTACTTAGCGTAGGAATCAGGTATGGCAAGCTTGTGATGACTCATGGTGGATTGGCATATTGAAACGCGTTGGATCTAAGGTCTGCTTGATCTGAAGGCTGGAGATCGAACGTGCATCATAAGAGCGCCAGAGGAGAAGCATTGGATCTGCAGTCAAATTATTGGAAAAAAATAATAATACGACCTGGGGATCGAACCCAGGTCTCTTTGAATACTAGCGCCATGCTTTAACCATCTGTACCATGTTGTTTCGCTGTTATAAGCATGGGACACAAATTATATGAAAAATCAAGCTTCGTGGATAAATAAAAAAAAAGAAGCGCCCATCACTGTTCATCGTCACCTTCGTGACACAGCCTTCGGTTCAGCCATGGTAGAACCTGCGAAATCAAACTACAGACGCACAAACACAACCCAAATCGATTATAACCACCCTTATAGATCCAACGGAATCATCAATTTAACCTGAAAAAGTCTCTATCCAAAAAATCCCCAATTTGTAAATTAAGAAACCTAGCTATGGATATTTACTCTACAGGTACTTAAAGTCCAATTAAACGATGCAAAAAAGCTCACAAATATCAACACGAAAACGAATGCATGATCAAATTCGATTTATGATATGTATATAACTGAAATCAAAAGTCAATTTTTGTTCAAACCGTGAATGAGATGGCAGTGGTTCTTGATGCTTCAGGCGTGAGCGGCGATCGAATATGCTTCAAGAATTGCCGAGAGAGCTTTTTGGGTCTTTGGAGATGTTTGAATTAGTCTGGAAATTTGCTTGGTCGGGTCCTTTGTCCTTATGGTTTTTTGGAAGCTTCAGCAAAGTTCTTTGTGCCGCCAATCCCCTTGTTCAGCAAAGAAAAAACGAATCCTTTTCTGGTCTGATCAATTTTGTTTTTATAGCACTTGAATTAGGTCTCATAAAATTCAATCAAATCTTCTATAAATCAAATTGATATTTGATTTGGTGGAAGGATATTTGATAGAGATTTCATGTGAAGGGCTCCAGTACTTTTTTCACGTAAAATGTCTAAGTTATCTGATCCTTTTGAGATTTGACTCAATCTCAATCCCATGATCTCCATTTGATTTAATTTGAATAAATTTCTCAATAAATATAATCCCACCAATTAAATCAAAATCTTTTATTATTTCCAACAATTATTTTTAAATTGAATTTTTTATGAACAAAAAACTCAATATAAAAATAATAATGTAATAAAAACAATAAAAATAAAAGCATGGGATTATGGGATTTTAGTGCACTCATGATCATGTTTAGAAATTCAAATTTAGGCCCATTAGTGTAATTGCTCAGTGTATCCTCTATGCATCTCCTAAAATCATCCACCTTGCACCATTCATAACTTTTTTTAATTTTGATCCCGTGAAGGTGTTATAAGACTTTTGGAAAGCTCGATGTGCCTTCTATGAGTCACTTTGGAACATGTTTTGCATTTGGAGGTTTTATTTAGGAGAGAGACGACATACTTTCTTCTTGTATCTTTGAGCAATTGAAAGTCAGATGGACTGAAATATTGATAGATATGATGGGCAAATTTTGGGGTATGACAGCTGCCCCTGTTCAATTATCTTAAACCTGAAGATGTAGAGTGGTTTGTGTGCCAGTCGGTATCTGAAGGTGGAAGATGATTGAACACTAGGATACCAAGAAATTTGCCCTAGCTGAAGTAAGGACTTTTGTCGGAGATGGGCTTAAAGATGCCATCCAGATGTTGAGACTGAAGTGTTTGATACGTAGTTGTTTAGAGATGGGCTTAAAGATGCCATCTGACTTGATAAGCTCGAGAGTTAGAATGTGTCATACGTTAGACTGTTTCTAGTTTGCATCCTCAGATGTCTGAAAACCGTGCATTAGGTCGAAGAATAAATCGTGCGTTAGACTCTTCTCAATTGCATCCTCAGATGTCTGGAAAACCGTGCGTTAGGTCAAAGAATAAATTGTGTGTTAGACTATTCTCAATTGCATCCTCAGATGTCTGGAAAACCGTGCGTTAGGTCAAAGAATAAATTGTGTGTTAGACTATTCTCAATTGCATCCTCAGATGTCTGGAAAACCGTGCGTCATTTTGATGGATGAGTCGTGCGTTAGACCAATCCAAATTGCATCCGTAGATGTCTGGAATGCCATGCGTTAGGCTGATGTTTTTTGCATTGAGGATTATTTGTTGGATATGGGCTTGAAGATGCCATCCTGGTGTATGACGGGGATGGGATTGAAGATGCCATCCAGTAAATCATGCATTCGATCATGTTTGGAGTTTTTTGAGAGGTAGTTGTTTGAGTATTGATCGGGTCATTACTGTTCGTAGTAAATGAATTAGATCTTTGAGAGTTGATCGTGTCCGTACCATTCGTAATACTTGAGTTAGATCTCGGAAAGATGATCGTGTCTACATCGTTCGTGATGATAGAATTAGATCTGAGGAGATAATCGTGTCTTCATCGTTCGTGATGATAGAATTAGATTCTCTTGTCGTGTCAGCACCGTTCGTAGTGACTGAATTAGAATGGGAAGGCCAGCGATCGTGTCCACACCGTTCGTGATGATAGAATTAGACCTCTGATAGCTTGATCGTGTCAGTACCGTTCGTAGTAACCGAATTAGATCTTCGAGCATTGACCGTGTCAGTACCGTTCGTAGTAACTGAATTAGATCTTTGTTGGTCATTGATCGTGTCTACACCGTTCGTGATGATAGAATTAGATCTCTGAGCGTTGACCGTGTCGGTACCGTTCGTAGTAACTGAATTAGATCTTTGAAAGTGATCGTGTCATTACCGTTCGTGGTAAATGAATTAGATCTCTGAGAGTTGACCGTGTCAGTACCGTTCGTAGTAACCGAATTAGATCTTTTGTTGTGTCAGTACTGTTCGTAGTAGCTGAATTAGACTTTGAAAGTGATCGTGTCATTACCGTTCGTGGTAAATGAATTAGATCTTCGAGCGTTGATCGTGTCAGTACCATTCGTAGTAGCTGAATTAGATCTTGGAAAGTTGGAGATTTCGTTCATTTGTCGGTACCCGTATTCTGAAAAAGGTGAGGTTAATCTTTATGCAATGTCATGATGCATGGGTTATGTAATGAATCCCTCAAAATAAATGAGAGCTTTTGCATGTTATGTATGAGTTCATTATGAGGTAATGTATGCAGTGTATGGATATGTTTATGACATATGATATGTGAATATGATTTATGTTGTCTTTGATTAAGAAAGTAGATCTTTATGTCCTTGTAATTGTACTGTCTGATCTTGTCTTGAAGATGCTCAGCTGGGAATTTATGATTTCTGCTTGGAGATGATCAGTGACTTGATGTTCCCTGATTGGTGATAAAAATATTGATAAATCATGTTGGAGGAGAGCGACAGTGTTGAAGATGTAAACTCTGTTGGGCAGCCATGTCTTTATCGGGAGCGTTTGAAGATATCTTCTTAATGATTTCTCTTGTGGGGATATGATCTTGTGAACCCGGCTTTGTGGGGAGACATGGGTGAAAGTTGCCCCCAGTATTATAGTAACTACTACTTGATTTAGGATACGTCACTTAAAATGTCAAATGGGACTTGTATAGATTTTCCCCAGTTAGCAGGAACTTTGGAAAGATTCACCTTGCGAGGACTTTATAAGATGTGCACTTTAGGAGACATGCCCCTAGTAATCATATGCCCAATATGATGTCCTATGTTGGTTGAGAAGTAGCTTCAGATCTTCTTGGATGTGTGCCCCTGATTATTTTTGGCATCCTTGAGAGATTCTCGGAATCTTGACTTGATTGCCCCAGATTGATTGAGCGAAGCGTACCATTCCCCTTGTATACGTAGGAGACGTTGCTTCTCGGAGTAATCTTGTCTATCGGGATGACTTCCAGTCATTAGTTATACCATGTGCAAGTTCTTTCTGATGCTAACATTTGAAATTATGTAGCAGAATATGTTTAATAATGAATTCATGAGATGCAATGCATACATCTGTCTTGAGTTTTTGAAAAAGCATTAAGACAAGAGATGTAAAAGTGTGATGTTCGTAAAAAAACATGATATTTGTAACAACGTGATGTTTGTAAAAACAGGATATCAACTTAACATTTGTAGTAAACCTTAAGGAGTCGGGATACCTTTGTGGTGACAGTATGCTTTCGAACTAACCATGCTTCAGTTAGGACTTTCAAGGGTTGTAACGTGGCTTGGTTCGCGGTTTAAGAAACAAAGGATAATGGCTCAAAGTTTATTTGTACCCACCCCTCTTCGTGATGATCTTCAGTCCTAAGCTCAGTTAATTCAACTTATGCATTCAGGTTCCAAGAGACTTTGGATTTGTACCTTTGATAATGATGATGGTTCACAAGCAAAGAGAACTTTTGAGATGGCAGTCACTTCTTCCTTTTGGTAGTCATAACATCGTGTTGTTCAGGAATTTATTGACTTCTTTTTTCATCTTTTTGATATCCCTAACTTTTGCCTGAACTGTCTATTTTGAACTTACAGTCAGCGGGATGCCTTATTTTTTTTTTTTTTGCCTAAGTCATCTTTTGATTTTTGACTTAGCAGGCTTTTCTTTGTATATATGTTTTTTCATTTTTTTCTTTTTGAAAGATATTGACTGCCTTGTTTAATGATTGATGAAACCTCTTTGGGCTCTTGATTGACATCTCCAACACTTCTTTGATGTGTGCGGATGAACGCTTGTGGTTGAAACCTTTGTCGAAAGGTGTACTGAATGATTTCTCTTAAAATAGAATGCAAAGCCAAATTAACTGAGAACTGCCCTGCCCCAGGTTATGATTATCGGTTTTAATTAGCACAAGAAAGAAACTTCTACTTCTTAGGCTCAAAAGGGGTTGACAAGGGATTAACATCCTTATATCTCCACTGTTTAGGAATTGAAACAATGCCTGTACATCGTCAGCATAGTCCGTTCAAAAGCATAATGTATGGGGTTGCGGTATCGTTTTCGTCATCCTCCCTCAAAAGGTATACAACTTTAGCAGGAGTTGAATATCACAAAACATATGCAAAGTAAAGACATAATTTAAAATGAGTGATAGCGAAATAATTTATTCAAGACCAATATATGCAATGCACTGATGATGATTATTAAAACAGATAATGTCTATCATGAGTCGAATGTTTAAACAAACAGAAAAGAAACATGCAAATGAAAGTAGATCTAATGATCCAAAAGTTTGTCCGTCTAGACGTCAATCAGTCTTGTCATGACTAGGCATAGGAGCGGTGATCACCACAGGAGTTTTCAGGAGGGTTGAATTTGATTTCCCCGTCATCAATCAGATCTTGAATCTTATTCTCCGATGTCTAGCAACTGTTTGTGTAATGTCCAGGAATGTTGGAATGGTACGCGTACCTCGCATTGACTTCATAGCCAGGAGTGGAGGTGTTAAAATTCTTAGGAGGGTCCCTCAGAGTAATCAATTCGATCTTCAACAAATGTTGTAATGCTTGGGCCGACGACATTTTGATCTTGGTGAGTTGACTCTTAGGTACATATGGCTTACGTTGTTGTTGTGGTGTCGGTGTAGAGATCAGAAATGCCCCATCATATTGGTTGTGTCCATTGCGACCTTTCAGATTGTGCACAACATTCTTCGTGATGAGAGGAGCGGGTCATACATTTAGACCATATGTGATAGAGGACGTCAGAGCAAATAGACCATATATATTGAGGGACATCAGAACTAGTCGTACATTTAGACCTTGTCTGTTGAAGGATGTCAGAACGAGTTATTCATTAGACCATATCTGCGGAGGAATGTCAGAACGAGTCATACATTGGACCATATCCGAGGAGGAATATCAGAACGAGCCATACATTAGACCATATCTGAAGAGGAATAGCAGAACGAGTCGTACATTAGACCATATCTGTTGAGGAATGGCAGAACGAGTCGTACATTAGACCATATCTGTTGGAATGTCAGAACGAGTCATACATTAAACCATATCTGATGAATAATGCCAGAACGAGTCATACATTAGACCATATCTGACGGAAAATACCAGAACGGGTCGTACATTAGACCATATTTGTTAGAGTCGATGAGTTATTTGACGAAGTTTTGGAATGTAAAAGGGCTTGTCAGAATAAATCTCTAGCTCGATTATGATTGTCGAGGCGGAACTTGAAAGCAATGTCATGAATGCAAATGAAATGTTTTCAAGGATCTTTAAGGAATTTAGTTAGCAACATTGGAAAGTGATCTGGTCGCATCTTTGTCTGAAGAAATCTGAACTTTGTCTTTGAACGTCTTTCTTTGAGAATCAAGCTCACCATATCCAGTGAGTCATAGCCTCTGATTCGGGATACTTCCAATTTTGAAAGTATAAGGCTAGAGGAAAATAAATCCCCTTGCCTCTTGATAGGTACGGTGTCTCTGAATTAGAAGGTACGTGGCTTGAGGAAAATAAATCCTCTTGCCCCTTGATAGGTATGATGTCTCTGAACTGGAAGGCATACGGCAAGAGGAAAATAAATCCTCTTTCCCCTTGATGGGAATTCAGTCTTTGATAAAGGCACCTGAAATTGTGCACCCTAAATTCCTAAGATCCTTGATAGGGTTAGTTAAATCATGTTATGCTTATGATGTCATGATGTCATGATGTTATGTGAATGAAGTTCATTGGGCATAGTGTGAGATAGTAAGGACAAACAAGTCCTTTTAACAAAACCTGCAAGGAAATGAAGGTTAGTAGTAAACACAATAAGTCACACAAGTCACGCAAGTCACACAAGTCACACAATTTTTGGCTTAAGGCTTGCATGGAGTCTGATCAGGTGTCCTTCCCAAGGGTGTTTCTATGGATAAGGAGATTTCAGCAACGGGTTCTACAAGTTATCCAGAATTGTCAGCCCTTCTAAAGCACCCTCGGACATGATGCATTCGCACCATGCAATGATACTTTGAGAAAGAACCTATCTGAATTGTAGCATCGGGTAGCGACTAGTTCTTAACATTTGTCAAGAGTAGTCCCCCCACTACGTTCCTAAAGGCCAGGATGGGTTAAGGGTAACTAAAGGTCCTTGAGCTCCGACGCACCCACAGACACATACATAGACCTCCCTCATTTGAGAAAGGTGTGCATATGCTATGGAGTCCTAACTCAAGCGTGAACTTCATATTGACTCATCTCCCACATATGTGAAAGAGGTCGCCATGACTATGCCACTCCTAATCTTAGGTGTTCTTGAATCCGGGAATAGGATTCGTCCTTCAATTTTCCCAAAACAGCCCTGAAAAAATAAAACAAGCAAAGCAAACAATAGAAAACAATTAAGTGATTCCTAAACTTTTAAGGTAACCCCTCTTTTATCGAAATTGGCTCCCCAGCAGAGTCGCCAGTTCTGTAATACGGTGAACTGACTTTTTTATCAATCGAAATGTCGCGGTAAGCAAGAGTCGCCACCGACTTTTATTTTATCCAAACAAATTCGGAAAGGCAAAAAGAAACAGAAAAAAACCTTTTTAAAGAAATCTAAGTTCGGGGGGTAATTTATGCAAAAGGAAGGTGTAAGGCACCCTTTGCATCCATGGTTTTCCATGGGCTCTTAATTGCTTTGCTTGCTCGTTTGTTTAGAAAATGTAGATGAAAGAGATAGAGACTTTAGCTCGTAAATGAGCGTAGCCCTTTTGAAAAATTATGAGAAAGAATATAATGAAAGTTTGAGCATTGCAAGGCAATTAGGGGCAATTACCTTAAACTCAGATGATAGGTCTCTTTTTAGCCTTTCAGAATGAAAGGGTCTATCCTTGCCATAAGAGGGCAGGAAGCCTTTCGTTTGGAGGTTGAAGGGTCATCGAAGCATCCTTTGCCATAAGACTGTCCCATGCCATAGAGGGGCAGGTAGTCTAAGGCAAGGATCAGAATAAGCCATTTCGTAGGCAGCCAGAAGATACCTCAGCCTTTTTCCGTAGGCAACATCCGAGGGTCGAGGTCATTTGTGTATCGAAGGCAGCCTCATTAGGGTCGTGACCTTTTTATCGAGGCAACATGGCTGAGGTATCCTCGAATTCGAGGGACGTGGCTTATTCTGCAAAAAACACAAAGGCAACAGGCAACAAGGCAACAGGCAGCAAGGCAACAGAGAGGTTACCCCAAAAGTGTGCGTGGGTGCAACAATCACGTGGTTAATTCAATCAAATTATCTTATAATTAAATGACCCTAATTCAGTTCAAGGCTTGCACTCCCTAGGATTACTAACCACGCAATAGATAATAACAGTAATAATGGGGAAGGGAAATTGTAACCAGCGGAGGAGAGGGGAATTGAAACCAGGGGATATAATTAAACAATTAAAACAGAAAATATTAGAGTTAGGGTTTAGGGTTACCAATACGCGTAGCTTCGGCGGCCATCAAACCTGAAAATTGAAAAGGAAAGAATAAACAGAAGCGAGTGAGTGTATTATTTGTTCGGAGGCAAACGAGATTAACCCTAAAATAAAGAATAAATAAATTTAAAATAATAAAATAGACAAAGGTACTTAGCTCTAATTTGATCTGATATGGTTGGCGGGAAGCCTCGGGGTTGACCCTGAAAAATGGCAAAGAAGGAAAAAAATGAAGGCAAGACAAACCCTAAATTTAAAAAGGAAACAAAATAGACCTTTAAAAAATAAGTAAGGTACTTAGCTTTGGGTCTTGATCAGGCGCGTAGTCGGAGAGCGTTGAAAGGTAACCCGAAAAGGCCTAAATAAAAACATTCAGTGTAGGGCATGATCTTCGTAAACCCTAATTAGGGTACAAAATAAGAAAATGTAAACGATTTAATTAATTATTGGTCTCGCGACCTAATTAATTAAATCGAAATAAAAAAAATAAAATCGAGGGTAAAAATAATTTTTATGAATTTTTTGGAATTAAAATAACATAAATATGAATTTTTAAGTAATTAAATATATATTAGATAAAGGAACATAAATGATTATAATTAAAATAATAAACATTAAATGTATAAATAAATAAAATAAATAAATGGAATATAAAAAATAAATTTGATAAATAAATAAATACATAAATATACACATAAATATATAAAAAGGAAATAAAACAAAATAAAATTAAAGAAAAAGTTAAACTACTTAGCGTAGGAATCAGGTATGGCAAGCTTGTGATGACTCATGGTGGATTGGCATATTGAAACGCGTTGGATCTAAGGTCTGCTTGATCTGAAGGCTGGAGATCGAACGTGCATCATAAGAGCGCCAGAGGAGAAGCATTGGATCTGCAGTCAAATTATTGAAAAAAAATAATAATACGACCTGGGGATCGAACCCAGGTCTCTTTGAATACTAGCGCCATGCTTTAACCATCTGTACCATGTTGTTTCGCTGTTATAAGCATGGGACACAAATTATATGAAAAATCAAGCTTCGTGGATAAATAAAAAAAAAGAAGCGCCCATCACTGTTCATCGTCACCTTCGTGACACAGCCTTCGGTTCAGCCATGGTAGAACCTGCGAAATCAAACTACAGACGCACAAACACAACCCAAATCGATTATAACCACCCTTATAGATCCAACGGAATCATCAATTTAACCTGAAAAAGTCTCTATCCAAAAAATCCCCAATTTGTAAATTAAGAAACCTAGCTATGGATATTTACTCTACAGGTACTTAAAGTCCAATTAAACGATGCAAAAAAGCTCACAAATATCAACACGAAAACGAATGCATGATCAAATTCGATTTATGATATGTATATAACTGAAATCAAAAGTCAATTTTTGTTCAAACCGTGAATGAGATGGCAGTGGTTCTTGATGCTTCAGGCGTGAGCGGCGATCGAATATGCTTCAAGAATTGCCGAGAGAGCTTTTTGGGTCTTTGGAGATGTTTGAATTAGTCTGGAAATTTGCTTGGTCGGGTCCTTTGTCCTTATGGTTTTTTGGAAGCTTCAGCAAAGTTCTTTGTGCCGCCAATCCCCTTGTTCAGCAAAGAAAAAACGAATCCTTTTCTGGTCTGATCAATTTTGTTTTTATAGCACTTGAATTAGGTCTCATAAAATTCAATCAAATCTTCTATAAATCAAATTGATATTTGATTTGGTGGAAGGATATTTGATAGAGATTTCATGTGAAGGGCTCCAGTACTTTTTTCACGTAAAATGTCTAAGTTATCTGATCCTTTTGAGATTTGACTCAATCTCAATCCCATGATCTCCATTTGATTTAATTTGAATAAATTTCTCAATAAATATAATCCCACCAATTAAATCAAAATCTTTTATTATTTCCAACAATTATTTTTAAATTGAATTTTTTATGAACAAAAAACTCAATATAAAAATAATAATGTAATAAAAACAATAAAAATAAAAGCATGGGATTATGGGATTTTAGTGCACTCATGATCATGTTTAGAAATTCAAATTTAGGCCCATTAGTGTAATTGCTCAGTGTATCCTCTATGCATCTCCTAAAATCATCCACCTTGCACCATTCATAACTTTTTTTAATTTTGATCCCGTGAAGGTGTTATAAGACTTTTGGAAAGCTCGATGTGCCTTCTATGAGTCACTTTGGAACATGTTTTGCATTTGGAGGTTTTATTTAGGAGAGAGACGACATGCTTTATTCTTGTATCTTTGAGCAATTGAAAGTCAGATGGACTGAAATATTGATAGATATGATGGGCAAATTTTGGGGTATGACAATAGGCTTCTTACCCTTTCTGTCAACCAACTCGCGAGAGTGAGATGACCTCAGCTTGATGTTATCTTCTTCAAAAATCCTGCTACAATCTACCAGATCAACAAACCTCCGGATTCTCTGGTACCTGATACCCTGCTTGATCTCATCGCGAAGACCATTCTCAAATTTGACACATTTCGAGAACTCACTAGCTTCGTCATCATTGTAGTGCACATAGTACCTTGCCAGTTCCACAAACTTGGCAGCATACTCCGGTACTGACATATTGCCTTGAACCAGCGCCAGAAATTCAACTTCCTTTCTTCCCCTGACATCTTCAGGAAAATACCTCCTCAGAAATTCCCTCCTGAATACAGTCCAGGTAATTGCTGTACCACTAGCATCCAGCTCAGTTCTGGTTGACATCCACCAGTCATCCGCTTCTTCAGATAACATGTGGGTGCCATATCTCACTTTGAGATCCTCAGCACAGTCAATGACTCTGAAAATCCTCTCGATCTCCTTAAGCCATTTATGAGCACCCTCGGGATCATGCGTGCCCTTGAACAATGGAGGATTGTTCCTCTGGAAACTGTTCAGTTGTCTGTCAGCACCAATCGCAGCTCCATTGGCATTCCCTCCCAGCACACCAGCAATCATGCCCAGAGCCTCAGCGATAGCATCGTCGTTTCTTCCTCCTCTTCCAGCCATTGTTCTGCTTAACACAAACAATCCGGTCAGAACAAAAGTATCGACAATAGCTTGTATTAGTCGCATACACAGAAGACTGACACTAAGACTCTGGTCACAACGACCGACTATGCTCTGATACCACTATTGTAACACCCCTCTAATAACCCGCGGCAATTAAATAATTATTAATCAGAGTAACATGTAGAGAGGCATCACAATTCATAAAATGAAGAAAACACACGTCGGTACATATCATGCATTCACTGAAACAACTAAAATTATAACTCATTAAATAAAATCATGTTATACACAGCGGAATCAAAAACATAGAGTCAACATTCATCTTTAATGTATCCGACTCAACCAACAAAACCAATTAGAGTTATAATCAACTCAAAACAAACGTGTTTCCAGTGTTACATCTACCAGAGCATGACATCGACACAATAACTAAAAACCGACTTATGAGCTAATCCTCACCAAGTCGCGCCGCTATCCTTAATCTGAAAATGACAACAAGTAAGGGTGAGTCTCATCACAGTTAACCAATGTTATTGCATCATAAATAATAACATATCATAGTCATATCATTCACCCAATTGGTTCATATTCAAACAAATCAATCATTCACACATCCACAGATAAACAGACAGTCAACATCTAACATATATCATCATGCTATAAACAAATCATGCACATGTATGAAACTGACACTATGCATGTGGTACCAATCATCACCAGTGGAAATCATCCACCGACCGATCTATCATCATCCAGATACGGCCCTGCCAGCACCAATTCCACACAATGGGAATTCTGCCCCTCACTGAGTCCTCTCATCATCTAGGATTCAGCCCATGTTTATGAATGCATGCAACATATATATAACATACTTTCATCATTACCATTCTATGAGTAGCATCATCTATACTCATTTCATCGTCATCATCATCATCAACAATACTAAGCATGTTCATATATACATTACATCATTCAATACAATCAATCACAGTAAACCGCAGAATCACATCACAAGGTTTACACAGTCTAAAATAGCATACAAACAGGCCTACAAATCGAAAGTTATACATCATCGAACCTTCCAGAAAAATCACAAAACAGAAATTTCACATGCAGGAAACCATACGCGTATCATAGGGTCCATACGCGCCCATACGCGTATCCCCTTGCCTCATACGCGTATCATACGCATTTCGCCAGAACTCAAAATGGCCTAGAAACCAACCCATACGCGTATCAGCCTTGCCATACGCGTATCACCAGAATAATTTTCCTCTTTCCAAATTCCCATACGCGTATGAGCATCCCCATACGCTCCCCATACGCAAAACACCAGTACGAGGTATTTAGGACAGGGCAACTGCGTATCGTACGCGTATAGCCCCTTGGGAGTGTCCCCCATACGCGTATGACCTCATCCCATACGCGTATGGCACTGTTTCATACGCGAAACACCAGAAAATGCCCAGAACCTGCAGAATTCGTAACAGTCCAAAACCCATTCGCTTTTACTCATACCAGTCCACGATTTTGAGTCTAAAAACCAGAAAAATTGCATCTAAACAGCATACGAATTCGTCCCTAACCATAGTATATGATCCCATAATCAATTTCATTCATCATACCCTAAATCTATCAGTTATTAGGGATTAACAGTTCAATTTCAATGATGAACACAGATGAAAATTCAGAATATAGAATCAATGGATCCAATCATACTCCTAATCCATACTATCACCTATAATACGATAAAAGAGATTAAACGGAGAGTCTCCCCTTACCTCAGATAAAAGTCTTGGTTCTTGGTCTCTCCCTCTACAGTTCTCCTTCACGTACCTTGTTCCCAATTTTGTTCTTTCACGTTCTTTCTTTCCCAATTCCCAATTCTGATTATTTTATGAAAAATAATATTAAATTAGTAAGGGCTTTACTGCACCACACCCCCCTCTTCTTACTAATTTCACACATGGCCCAAATGCCTTTAACCATCATTTTCCTCTTATTTTCATAAAATCCATAATAATAATAATTATTAATCTAATATTCAAATTAAATTAAAAATTAAAATTATACGGGTGTTACAAGCGAAGTCTAAATGTGAGATTTGGATTCTGGGTCGTATCACATATGCCACACCTAGGGCCCACATGTGAAAGCAAAGTTTGAGAATATTTTTAATAATGTTTCGTATCACAGATGTGGGCTAAGTTTATAAATGAAATGTTGTCTTCTGTAATATATTTTGTATGTGTGTGTGACGTCAAGCCTCGTATATGTGATGACACGAGAATTTAACGGTTTATCCTATTTTTCCAAATACTTTTCCAATCATTTTCAACAAAAAATAAAGGGATAAATAACATTCACCCCCCTGCCATATGGGCGAGTTTTGAGTTTGCCCCCTATTAAATTTTTTTGTTAGATTCCCCCCTTATAAAACACAGATTCCATTTCTGGAACCCCCTATCCCTTGTTTGGCTGACTGGGCATAGAGAATCCGGTGACTTGGCATCCATGTGGCTGGCGACTTGGCACGTTTGGAAAAATTAGAAAATGCAGATTTCTAAAATTTGGCCAACATAGGGCTCAAACCCAGTCCCCCCAAGTCAAATAACACCAGCTTACCAAACCACTAGGCCACTATGTCAATTGTGTTATTTTATGAAACTTAAAGGTATATACTGTATATTTAGTATTATATTAAGATATATATTATAGCTAATATATATAAAACGTTAATATATATTATAGCTAATATATATAATTTTAATATATATTATAAATTTAAAACGTTAATATTTATATAAAAAATATAAAACGTTAATATTTGTTAGGAATTTATAAATTAATATTGCTCAATAATTTTATAATTAACATTTTTCTTATTAATTATATTATTAAAGTTTTAATCTTATTAATTATAATTATTAACGGTTTTTTAATATTTAATTATATTAATTTTATAAAATGTTATATATATTAACAGTATATTAAAAAAATAAAATGTTATATATATAAAATGTTATTTATTAAAAGTAAAAAAAATAAAATGTTATATATATATATATATATATATATATATATATATATATATGTTAAAGTTAATTAAATAGTATATAACAAATATTAGTTTATATAATATATACAGTTAATTAAATATTATCCTAATTGTATACTAATGTTTTTAAAAACTAACAAACATTTTATTTATAAACTAACATTTTTTATAAATTAATAAACATTTATAAAAATACAATATAAAAAAAATGTTATTTAAAAAAACGTTATATACTGAGTAAAAAAAAACTTTATAAAAAAAACATTATAAATAAATATTATAAAAAATGTTATAAAAAAACGTTATAAAAAAATTGTTATAAAAAAACATTATAAAAAACATTATAAAAAAACGTTAATAAGCAACATTTTTTCTAACATTAATATATATATTATATTAACGTTTTAAAACAAAAAAACAATTTAAAAAAACAAAAAAACAAAAAAAAACGTTAATATATATAAAACAAAAAAATGTTATAATTACATATAAAACAAATGAAATGTGTTGGTGTAGTGGTTGGGTATTTGTTGCTTGTACTAAGGGTCTTGGGTTCAATTCCTATGGAGACCATTTTTTAGAATTAATATTCTATAAAGATATCCAGCCAAACAAGAGATTCAGTCAAACAAACAAGAGATTTCCAGCCAAACAAGAGATTCAGCCAAACAAACAAGAGATTCTCACGCCTAGTCAGCCGTCCAGTCAGCCGATTCAGCCAAACAAACAAGAGATTCTCACGCCTAGTCAGCCGTCCAGTCAGCCAAACAAGGGATAGGGGGTTCCAGAAATGGAATCTGTGTTTTATAAGGGGGGAATCTAACAAAAAAATTTAATAGGGGGCAAACTCAAAACTCGCCCGACAGGGGGTGAATGTTATTTATCCCAAAAATAAATTCATGGATCCATAGTCTTTTATTCCATAATTTATCTTAACCTTCTAAATATTTCAATCTCCCTTTGACTATTAATGAAACCTGACAATTGCGAGGATCAAGTCAAATCTTATCTAAAATATTATTTTAATGCATTGTTTTCTTCATTTTCCATCTAAATCTGACATTGTATCACTTATTCTTAAGAGTTATATCAATTGAAACATGAAAAAGTAGCTCGGAAGACTAAATTATCTGTTAGAAAACTTCATCACTTAGTATAAGGTAAGGTTCAAAAGGGTTGATCAAACCATAGGTGTGTTACGTGTTAGACAAGCGAGAATGTCAAATTTTCCACTTTGTTTAGGGTTTGCCAAATGTTAAACTCTATTAGTAATTAATACTATAAACTAATAATACCTAAATAACTCTATAATAAAATTAATTAGATATGAAATATGTTGCATATGTTATATATATAATTGAGAGTGTTATGTGATATGAGTGTAGAAATTAATGATGTTGTTTCCTTTTAATTGTTATATTTAATTAATGGTTAAATATGGTTGTCATCTCTCCAAATATTCTAACAATCATTTTTAGTCTAAAAAAATTTCTTTGAAAAACGGTTTTTTTAAACTTTTTCGTCTCCAATTTTAGACTAAATTGTTAACTTTCTATGACAAAATTTGTGGCTGTCGCTACCGCGAAAAATAACAGAGTCGCCACTAATATATTTATCCCATCAAGAGAAAGAATATCACTAAACCTCAAATGAGCAAGAACAAGGTCTCACAATCAGAGAAAAGGGTACAGAAGTCGGTTACGCGAGGAGAAGGTATTAACATCGCTCACGTCTGTGTTACAAAACTACTTACTTGCTAGAGGAATGAAGTGCATGAATAAACTAAGGTTTTTGATAATTATTGTGCTCTCCAGAGTTTTCTGAACTCTATGCCTACGTACCTCCATGGTGCAATGGAGAAGTCAGAGCGTCGTAGTTGTGACGAACATTTTCTGTTTTTTTTTTATGTTTGTTGTGTGTGTTTTAGTGGAAAATTGTCCTTATGAATTGTTGTTGGTTTGTGTTTTGGTTGGGAGAATAATCTCAAGTGAATCCCTTAAACAAATGAGACTTGAGTCTTTCCTCCCTCTTTATGAAGTTTCAATCGTTATTAGGTATTTTATTATGGATTAGAGATTTTAGTCTTATTATATGCACATGGAGGACATACAAACTAAAGGGACCTCATTCCTATTTGTTGTCATGAAATGATGTACCTAAAGTTGAGATAAAGGGAATCCTACTTAATATAGTCGTGCTTGGATACAACTTTAAATTCTACTTAATTCTTCTTAATCAATAGAGAATCTGGAGCATGGCAATCACCAAGCAAAAGATAGCAAGGAGTAGTCTCAAGTGTTTAATCAAACACCTAAGCACAAGTAAAATCAAACATAGAGGTAATGATCTCATCTTGAGTACTTAACAAGTCTCAAGGAACAAAAGCCAAGGCTTAGAGGTAATGATATCCTCTGGAGTACTTAACAAGCCTCGAGGAACAAACCTAGAGATGATGACCTCCTCTCGAGTAATTAACAAGTCTCGAGGACCAAACATAGAGATAAAGACCTCCTCTTGAGTACTTAACAAGTCTCTAGGAACAAAAGCCAAGGCTTAGAGGTAACGACCTCCTCTCAAGTACTTAACAAGCCTTGAGGAACAAACATAGAGATAATGACCTCCTCTCGAGTACTTAACAAGTCTCGAGGACCAAACATAGAGATAAAGACCTCCTATCGAGTACTTAACAAGTCTCGAGGAACAAAATCCAAGGCTTATAGGTAATGACCTCCTCTCGAGTACTTAACAAGCCTCGAGGAACAAACATAGAGATAATGATCTCCTCTTGAGTACTTAACAAGTCTCGAGGAACAAACATAGAGATAAAGACCTCCTTTCGAGTACTTAACAAGTCTCGAGGAACAAACATAGAGATAAAGACCTTCTCTCGCGTACTTAAGAAGTCTCAAGGCAAAAACATAGAGATAAATACCTCCTCTTGAGTACTTAACGAGTCTTGAGGAATAAATATAGAGATAAAGACCTCCTCTCGAGTACTTAACAAGTATCAAGGACCATCTACTCTTAATCAAGAGAGACCACACAAATGAAACCTAGTCAAACATAATTTAACAATCAAGCATTCATTATATGAAAAAAAGGTTCACATATTCATTAGAACGAGCAATTAGGTAAACACCTAAACAATCATGGCATAACCCAAGTATGTAGCTCAAAGGAGCTCACAACATCCCACATATCATCATGGTGTTCATCATTTACAAGAGGTTAATAAACCCACACCAAGTTTCATATATCATGGAAAAAGAGCACAAACATGTCCATCTTATGACACTAAACATTTAGAGCATCAAATCACATATAACATGACATTAATAAGTGTCCAAAGACAAAACCCCCAAGGCCTCTAGCCATCTCCTAAGAGTATCCACTTAACAAAGCAACATGAAGTTCATCAACTCAAACATACAAGTTAACTAGTTCAAAGGCGTTTAGGTGACAAACAAGCCCTAATCCTTATCATGCAATCAAATTCCCAAGCAAGAGGCACACATTTCATGTCATGGCAGAAACTTGAATACATAATCAGGTTTCAAAGTTTAGCAAAACTTAAAGTATACAACCATTACGCAACCAAGTCAAATAGTGTGAAAAAAATCAAAGATAGATTTTCTAAAGCAGATGTTACCAAGAAATTGCACATCAAAGAGCAGCTGAGAAAGATTGCTTATCCAGAAACCACATATTTGAAACCTCCTTTGGAACTAGTTAAAACCAAATGTTCCCTTAAAAAGGTAAAACCGACACAAGATAAAAATTCAACGAAGTGGCCACCTTCATATTTTGAACATATTGATTCACATTTTCCGGATTCTCCAACTTCAAAATCTTAAAAAAAAATATTCACAAGGGTGCTCGCATTAGCAAACCACCTCTTTCACCAATGACGAAAATAATGTTCATTGAAGAAATGTTGATTTTATGCACAAACACATTGAGCAGATTGTAAATGTTAAGGAGGATGGTAATTGCGGTTATCGAATTGTATCTGACTGCCTCGGTAGAGGAGAGGAGAATCATTGTCTTGTCCGCCAACAACTTTGGAAAGAGTTGACGATGCATAGAGAATTATACACATCGCTATACGGGAAAAAAGAATATTTGGGTGCAATTCACGACGCTCTTACTCCTTGTGTTAGCGGCCCACACCATTTTCAAAATGGATGCGCTTCCCAAAAATGAGTCATCTTATAGCAACTACATATAACAGGGTGTGTATCGATCTGAGAAGATATGGCCCACCTAAAGATCCTTCCGTGCACATGATGTCTATTGGGTGGATTTCAAAATCGCTATATTTTATTGTGGTATATTTGAAACCGAGGTGTCCTATACCAAGTACATCGTTGGAGTGGACGACAGATTCCACAAAAGAGGCAGAAACTTGGTCGAGTCAAGGATTGTAATCGATATTTTTTTTAATGTATTACTGTCAACGATGTAATATTGATAAAATTTAATACACAAATAATATAAATTTAGCAATGATGGCGACAATGTTGATTGTTTCGGTTAATAAATTTTTTATACAACTTCTATTTATGCTCACAAAAATTGTCTATTTTTAATTCAGGGGTGATTTCGGATATGCATATCCAGATAAACTCATACTAATTTTAAAATAAATACATCAGGCCACTTTTAGGATATGCATATCTGAAAACACTTTTTTCGCAAATAGTAGGGTTTATCCAAATATGCACCTCCGAAAAGTGCATGAATGACTGTATAAATTTTCTAAGGCCCAAGGTGATCCAAGACTTGTATAAATAGGATGTCTCTCATCCCATATTTTCTACAAAACACACCACAATTAGAAAATGAATATATTTCCTCACCTTGGATTTGTACATTTCAATGGTGAGAAGTCACCACTTCAATTTAGGGTCACCAAAGACACACCTCTCGCCGCTCTGATATCCAAATTGAATTCTCTCTTGCGATATCAAGAAAATCAAAGAGTTGTCAAGCTCGAGCATCGTTCACCCTCGTTTGACAGTGAAGAAAAGTTACAGTTCACCAACTTCGAACTGAAGACGGATGAAGATTTAGAGGTTATGTGGTGTACTTTTCGCTGTTATGCGACAAAGGGTCCGATTGAAAAGGATGCGAAGATTGCAAGATTCGTTGAAGATATTATCAATATGTTGCAACGTCTTGAACTACTCGTTTATAACAATATGTCATGTTAAATTTATGTTAATGATTATCTATGTAATGTTGAGTGTTTTATTTTAATGTCTAGTTGTTGTGGTTCCTAGATCTTGCTCATACTGACTTTCAAATTCTCAGCTGCCATCTTATTTCCTTTCACTCTTGACTTTTCTGTCCCTCATCCTTAAGGATTCATGACTATTACAATTAAAAACAAATTACAAAACTTACTAATGATTAAGGATAAATTGCTAAGTTGCTTCCCTAATGCCGAATTAATCTATAATATGGAATTGCTTCCCTAGTCAGAAAACTATTGGCTCCTGTTGGAACATACAAATCAAATTAAGGTTTCTTTAATGGGGAAAATGATCAATTGAAGAAGATGAAGATTAAAGAATGAATAGAAAAATAGAGAGAGAGTAATTGAGGGTGAGATAGTGAATTGGCATTAACCACAACACAGGAGTAGTGAGCTCCTTATATAGTACAAGTTACAAAATGATTGGAATGATTTAAAACACCCTAAAACAAACAGAAAAACAGTTGGGCTTCAGTGTAACCGGTTACGGCAAACAGCGTAACCGGTTACGCAAACGCAACATCTACAGTAAATCTGTTTTACGGGTTCGTAACCGATTACGGTAACAGGCGTAACCGGTTACGCCAACTGAAGTGCTAAAAACAGCAGTTTCAACAGCTCCAACTCAAATAATCTCCTCTTGAAACTCGGCCAATAACAAAAACTATAAAGAATCCAAGTCAAGCCAACGAGTTCGAGAACTATTGAACAATAGATTAACTGAATTTCCTAGCTTTTGAATTCTACCAATTCAAACATAACAACTTTGAACATTCAAGTATCTCCACAATGTGTCACAACAGTAGCATCAAACATATAGATACAAACATATAGGTACAAAATATACTTTCATTCATTTCCTTTGAAGAATGTTGAGATAGTACAAAACAAATGTACAATTATACATTGATTCTAATCATGTTACAATCCAAATGCTATATATGTAAACAGAGAAGTTTGCCAAATTCAAAAAAAGAATAAAAACAAAGTTGGTTCCTAAATTAAAAGGAACCAAACATACTAATTAATCTATACCAACTTATAGTAACAATTGTTGGCGGATATCAAAACCTCATAGCCCTTGCTACATGGACACTTGAAAGTAAGACTTAAACATTTTTCAGCCCACTCTACTCTCACAGCTTCTTCAACATCTTCCCCCAATTCATCCTACAAAACACAATAAATTCATCATAAGGCATATGCATAGTTCTAATTTGCTAACACATCGCAACCGCGCATTGCAACTATATTAGTCCATATATCAAGAATCAAACTTCACATATCATGATAACAGCAATTAATTATGCTCATGGAAAAAAGATACTATAACTTTCCTTCGAAAAATGTTCGCAAAATGTGGCAAAAACCACAATTTAAAATCGATTAAAGACCTAAATATATTGAAGATAACTATAGAAGGCCAATCACAATCCGTGATCAAAACATCAATAACATTGCATTGTAGCAAGATAAGCATCAATAACTTGTGATAGTTCTAAGTTGTGTTCTGCGATATAATGATTTCTAAGGCCTCCGCAATGACATTGCAATAGCGATTGCGGCTGCCTTTATCCCCCATTTTACCGCAATTGCGACCCAAGCATAATTTAAAATCGATTAAAGACCTAAATATATCGAAGCTAACAACAGAAGACCAATCAGAAACATATACTTGAGATAGGACTTTGTTCTCTTCAACCACAATAGAAAACAAATTCATCAAAAAACAACACTTAATCTCTCAAGCATATGCATAGTTTTAACTCAAAAACACATCGCAACCGCAATTGCAATTATATTCGTCAATCTCGTTTGAAATTTTCTACTATATATGATAACAGCAATTTATTATGCTTATGGGAAAAATGTACTATAAATTTCCTTCGAAAATTCACAAAATGCAGCAACATAAGCATCAATAACTTGTGATAGTTCTAAACTGTTTTATGAACTCGCGACCACAAATTTATAATCGACAACAGAAGACTAATCACAGCCAAGATCAAAATATTTACCTGAGATAGGACTTTGTCCTCTTCAACCACAGGAGATTGCTCTTTCTCTTCTTGTTCCTCTTCTTGTTGTTGTTGTTCTTCTTCCACTTCTTCATCTTCTTCTTTCATAACCTCATCCCACCATTGTTTCATTTCTTTCAAACGATCCTTCATCCTTTTAAGCCTCTGCAATCAATCACAAAAACAGCGAAAACCCATGATTCCAAATCCAAAAAAATCACATTTTTTCCAAAGAATTAAACCAAACAAAGAAAACCCATGATTCCAAATCCAAAAAAATTGAATTTTTCCATCAAAGAAAACCCTAAAATCCATAAAAGATTAAACTTTCACAAAGAAACATAACAGTTAAACCTACCATTGAATCAGCGGGTGCTGATTCTTCCGAACTCAAAGCACGAGAAACCGATTTAGCATCAGCAGACAAACACCTCCTCAAGTTGGGATGCAGAGGAGGCAAACCAGCCCCTTTCACCATTGGAGTCACAGCAGACTGCTCCGGATTAGAAATGCAGCGGCGGAGAACATTGCCATGGAGACTGAAAGGAAGTGTAATGGCAGAGAAGCCATTACGGGTGAAATCCTCCTGGTCGAAAGAATGCTTCTTGGCGGATCGTTCGAGGGTTGAAGATGAAGGCGGTGAGCGGCGTTTGGTTGAAGAAGAATGCTGTTTGTGATGGTGGTGGTGGGTTGAGGTGGAAGAGCTGTTGGGATTCAGCATTGAGTAAAGATCGTTGTTTTCTTGTTGGTTGTGAGAATTTGGGATCAAAATGTGATCTTCTTGATTCTGAAGATGATGATGAAGATCACCCATTGTTTTGAATTCTGGATTTTTCGTTTTCGCTCTGTGAAGTTTTGATTTTTTTTTTTCTCTGTGAGTGTGAGTGGGAAAGAGGATTGAAAAAAGAGGGAAAATTGGGGTTAAATAAGGGGGGTTTTGATGTGATGGTTTGTGGCGGTTTTCGGTTCTAACGGTTTTTGGTGGGGTAGTTGAAATTTTTGTTTACAATAATATTAAGTAAACGATTTTTTCATGAAACAAAAATTAAATTTGAGCATTTATTAATATTCTCTTAAGGCGTTGTTTGTTTTATGGAGAATATTAAATATTAAATTAAATATATTCTTTTAAAGAGACCACACTTAAGGAGAGTATAAGGTACATGTTGAAGTTAAATCTATCATATGGAAGATTTGGAAAGAAAAAAAAAATACAAATTGGCCTCCAAAGTTTGCAAACAATGAAGGTAGGCATCTCTCTAACAGAAATTCAAGAGAAATAACCTGTCTGACTGTTAGAAAAGAATGTGTATCTATTCACCAAATCCCTTTAGACATGTTGGCACTAACGTCAATATTATTTATCATCGCCTTAGCTCTCGACACCACTGTCAAATTGGTAATACGAAAAAGGAAAAGATAAGAGAAACAAGGAGAATAGCCGCAATGAAAAGGTCAAGAAGCTGAAGGTGGCGAGATTCATAAGCGAGATTAAATATCCCACTCGACTCGTCAATATTGTAAAGGTGAGAAAGTATGTGGGAAAATGGAGAATATGTGTGGATTTCACTGATCTTAACTCGGCTTGCCATAAAGCTCTTTTCCCACTATACATCATAAATATGTTAATTGATGCTTCATAAGGGTATAAGACATTAAGCTTCATATAAACTTACTCGAGTTATAACCATATCAAGCTGCGTTAGTTGGAAGCCCCCAAAACAACCTTCGTGATCAACAATTGTAACTACTTATATGAGGTGATGACATTTGGCCTCAAGAACGTCGATGTACCTATTATAGGTTGATTGAAATAGTATTCGCATAATATATAGGGAGAAACCTTGAAATATACATAGACGACATGATCGTAAATACTTAGCTAAAATTTTGAATTTAGTCCGGAGATATAACATGTGCCTAAACCAAACAAAATGCTCGTTTAACATCCATGCAGGTAAACTCTTAGGTTTTATATTAACATGAAGAGGGATAAAGCCTAACCTTGACATGTTCTGAACTATAATCGACATAAGGATCCCATCCATGATGAAAAGTTTGGTACCTTCAAAAGCATCTAATCACTCTTAAAAGAGCATCAACATTGGTATGAGTTCATCTATCATGATTGGCATCAACATTGGTACTTACAATTGTGAAGAAGATAAATGTCTAAATATATGCTATTATATATTTTCATCTAATCATTGTATCTATCTTGATGCATCTTTCCCTATAGTAATTTGATTTAGATTTATTCTCTTTCTTCTTTTTGATAATGTAAAAAGGGGAATATGAAGTATGGTTGTTTTTGTTCATTTTTATTTCAGGATACCAAAGCTTGAATTGCAAAACAAAGAGGAGAGATATACAAGATAATGGGAGTATCAAATGTCGGAAAAAAAATCCCATCCATATATTTTGTCATCATAAAAAAAAGAATACTATGAAGAAGATATAAATCCTCTATTGAAAGTAATTTTGATGACAACAACAATTATCAAAGAAGATGAAGAATAAAAGTGGGATGCCAAAATATCTTTCAAAGATGAGGATATCCAAGAGAATAATCACGCTAATGGATTATCATTAAGATTCATTACAATTCATGATATAATACTTTAAATGCTCAGAAATCTCATATGACCAATCCATAAAAAACATGCTTGCATCTTCTTACATGATCATATTTGAAGCAATGCATTTTAAAACTCATTTTTTTTAGCAAAATTAATGATGGTATTTAAATACCATATATCATAATTTGATTATTGCTCCCAAGTATCCCTAGCTCAACAAGCTTCTATTCAACTTCTCCTTTGTTTCGCTTCAATTTCGATAGACAATGACTTTATATCCTATACCTCTCCTCATGTGTTTCAATCTCAATCAAATTGTCGTTTGCATCACACTCTCTAGTAAACATGACCATCCAAATGTAAAATGAAAAAGATATGAAAGTATAAGAGGGAACTACGATAAAAATTCGTTGGTAAAATGTTGAATTTGTAAACATAAGCGAATTGGTAGACGAGAATAATTGTTACAAGAAATGATTACTAAGTGAATAAGCAATGAAAATTAGAAAAAATGATCATATATTTATAAACTAAAAATACATCGTTATATATATTGTAAGATCGACTAAACAAACTTTTTAAACTATTAAAGAAAGATTCATTATATTCTTTCTACCAAATTATATTTTTCACATATTTTCATTCATTAAAATTGTCGTGTATCGATTTATTTTTTACTAAACTAAATTGTCGTGGATTGAAATATTCTCTTTAAATATTTCATCATTATCCATAACTTTTTTTAATATCAAAATTTTTTTAATTTAAAATTATTTCAAATTAAAAAAATCTTCGTGTTTTAGCAAACATTAAATATAGTTGACCACCATATTGAAAATATAAAATGTCTTGAAAACTATTATTCGTATATCGCAACTATATTTTGCATTACTGATTTTTCATTTCCTAATTCTATTTTTAAGTTATAGAAAAAAAGTAAACAAATTAACCAAATAAAATCTATTTCTTAATATATAACAAAAAAAAAAAACTGTTTCCTTGACAGAATTAATTAAAATACTTGATTTGTTAAATTGCCTAAGAAATATACTAGTATGTATTTAGTCTATATTATAGATTAATACATTTGTTATTAGTAAATTCCAAAATTTGTTATTTAACAAACCAATTTATTTATTTTTGTTATTAATAAACTTAAAAACTGAAAAATATTTTCATATTTAAAACTGAGTATTTTTAATTTCCAATTACAATTTGAATCCATTTCAGAATTCAGATTCTTCACACAAAAGATAATAGCAAAACCATAACAGTGACTTCACCTAAACCAAAATCAATTAAGTGATTAAACTAATAAGCACTTTTTTTAATTCAATTTTATTCTCAGCTTCTTCTTCATCTTCATTCATTCAATTTCAATTTCCTACCATGGGAATGCGTAGTACTTCTCCTCCTATTTCGTCTTCTTCTTCATCTTCTTCCTGTTGCTCTCGTTTCTGGTCATCGGCGCTCCGATCCAAACGCTTGGTATCTCCGGCGGAGAAGGCAGCTCGCGATAGCTCCGGCCATGGTCTCTCCCGTCGGCTCGGTGTATTCGACCTTATCCTCCTCGGGATCGGAGCTTCCATCGGAGCCGGTATCTTCGTCGTCACCGGCACCGTTGCTCATGACGCCGGACCTGGTATGAGCTGAATTTTGATTGAACACGTGTTGAATTATTTGTCGTTAATATTATTATTACGTGAAATTGTGATTGAATGTAAATATTTATGCAGATTGAAGTATTGGATTATTTATTTTAATTATTTTATGTTGATTTTTAATTTTATTGAATTTTCTTCTGTAATAGTGTATGCAGTATTTTGAGCTGAAAGTGAACTCTACACTAGAAATCACACACATGACACTAGTTATGAAACACAGACACCAGACACGATACTGATACTGACACATTATTGATTGTGATAATAATTTGAGAAAATGAGAGTAGTGTCGGATATTGACATTAGTCGTACACTAGACATGTCTTAAATCTGAAGTGTCGTTGCTGCATAGTATATGAGTCATTTACAACACAAATACCTAGCCCCTAGGGGTTGGTCGGTTGGTGAAGACTTGAGACCTGAGAGTGTGCTCCTCTTAAGGTTTCAGGTTCGAATTCTGGTAAGTGCTAACAATTCCTGTGTTAGGTCAGTCCATACAGAGATTTGCTTTGGCTTTAAACGAGTCCCGGGTTGGTCTTTATCGGATTAGTCGGTTCTATACCGAGTTGGTATTCAAATTCTAAAAGTAGAGGTAAAAGAATTGGAGGATGGGTTGGCTAAAAGGATATTGATTAGAACTTGTAATGGTTATTTTTGTTATTACAGTTCTGAACTTTGTAGCTTATTCATGGTTTTTTTATGTTGTAGGGGTAACAATAAGTTTTATACTTGCTGGAGCATCCTGTGTTATAAATGCACTCTGTTATGCTGAGCTAGCTTCTCGATTCCCTGCTGTTGTTGGAGGAGCGTATCTATACACCTATACGGCTTTTAACGAACTTACTGCCTTTCTTGTTTTTTCACAATTAATGCTTGACTATCATATTGGGGCAGCTAGCATAGCAAGAAGCTTAGCAAGTTATATAATATCGTTTCTTGAAATCTTCCCTGTTTTCAAAGATAACATTCCAAACTGGATTGGACATGGTGAAAACATAGGAAACGTGCTATCCATCAATGCCTTAGCTCCGGTTCTCTTAATGCTTCTCACTTTAATTCTCTGTCTTGGTGTTAAAGAATCATCAACTGTGAATTCGTTTATGACAGTAACCAAGGTTTGATTTCCATCTCATAAATTAGCAGAGTATATATAACATTGACCAGAGTGTTAATGCTGCGCTTGAGAACGGACTCACGAGTCATTTTACTGTCTTCTGCAGGTAATCATTGTTATTGTTGTCATTGTTGCTGGAGCTTTTGAGGTTGATGTTTCCAACTGGTCTCCTTTTGCTCCACATGGTGTAAGAAGTATCTTGACTGGAGCTACTGTCGTCTTTTTTGCATACGTTGGATTTGACGCGGTTGCCAATTCAGCTGAAGAATCTAAGAAGCCACAGGTTTGTTGTCTTGACATTTCTTATGTGGTTTTTGAATTTTCCAGATGTTATGTCTGTTGTCTAATGTTTCTGTTTATGTCTTTCCACCAATTATTTGATATAAGTAGTAGCTATTCGGATTTTAAATAATAGTTATCAGTTACCATTAAGTCATCTTGTTAATTGTAAATGTAATAGTACATCTGAACAGCCATCTAACATCAACTATCTTGCAATAATATATCATCTGCTGAGTCTGATTTAAACTCATGCTGTGTGTTCATTACGATTTTCGTCCTCTTTCTATTTTCGCAAATTAGTTCACGATATCTTCTTTTTATCTTTTTAATTTTTGACTTTTCAGCGGGATTTGCCAATAGGCATTATTGGAAGCCTCTTGGTATGTATTGCACTGTACATTGGAGTATGCTTAGTAATTACTGGAATGGTTCCATTCAATCTTCTAGGAGAAGACGCTCCTTTGGCTGAAGCTTTTAAATCTAAAGGACTAAAGTTCGTTTCTATTCTGATTAGTATTGGCGCAATTGCTGGACTTACAACGGCACTCCTTGTTGGCCTCTATGTTCAGGTAAATAATGTCTGGATATTGATTGATATGCCTAATGGCATGTGCTAATGTACATACATAACATGACTTTTCTTTCTGATGAGCAGTCTCGGCTATATCTTGGGCTTGGTAGGGACGGTTTACTACCCGCACTATTTGCTAAAGTTCACCCCAGACGCCACACCCCTATTAATTCTCAGATTTGGGCTGGCTGTGTTGCCAGTATTATGGCTGGGCTGCTTAATGTGCACACGCTATCACACATTCTTTCCGTTGGTACTCTGGTAAGAGTCAATTTCTAGTATCATGATAGTGTGGTTGTCAACCAATATATTTTATCTCATCTTGCATAATAAGTAGTATTGATATATGAACCCCAAATTCTTCAAAATTGCTAAAGTATGCATGTTCTATACCAATATGTGTGCGTGCTTACGTATTGATAGGAGTAACGTCAATTATTTATCTTTAAAATGACATTGTGACATTAATATATTCACTTATTTATTTCAGACCGGCTATTCAGTTGTCTCGGCCTGCGTTGTAGTACTTCGTTGGAAGGATAAGACAAATAGCCAAGTATCACCTTCAGCTAAGCGAGAAGGTGTATTTTTCCTCGTTGTTGTTGCTCTTTCGGGATTTACTGCAGGGCTCTTGTTCCGTTATGAAGTTTCAATTATCTTTGTGATCGTGGCTATAGTTGTTGCAATTGGTGCTTCTATTGCTCTTCTCTTCCGCCAGGTCAGTGTTATATATATATGTTTTTTAGTTTAATTAACTACCTATTGACTGAACTACTTCGAATTCGAATTCCAAAATGGCCATGTTAGAAATCAATTTAATATACCACTGATCTGTTAATAATTAATGTCCTATTCGGTTCTTTCGCAAAGTATATAATACTGTAGTTAGTTTTAATTGAATCATGTCATTGGTAAAAAAGGGAAAAATGAAGAAGTACATTAATATTTTGAATTTGATTTAATATATGGAAGTTCAGAATACACGTCGCAACATGAAGAAAACAAGTGGTCTCTTCACGAGCAGGAGGGTACGGCATGGCTTCATAAGGAGAAGATTAAGTACTGAGGTTAACTCATACTCAAGAACGAGAATTCAAATTTATTATATAGAGATCGATAACAAACACAATATGTATTGTATGTGTCAAACCATCCAAACAGAAAAGCACTCTCAGAGCCAACAGTTTTGCAACGCTTATGGGAAATAATAACTAAACTTTTTTTGCAACTGAGCGTTCGTTCATATCGAGTTTTGAAGTTGATTTCTCTCATTAATTATGTTCTATTTTCATCATTTTGTTATCTAGGTTTATGGAGATTCAGTAGCGTTTTCTTGCCCAGGAGTTCCTATTGTGCCAAATATTTGCATCTTCTTTAACATGTTCTTATTTGGCCAGGTACGTCCATCATCTCTCCTTTATGAAATTTTCGCCAAAATGATATTATATATTTTAAGTTGAATATTTTATGAACTTTTGTTTACAGTTACATCATGAAGCATGGGTGAGATTTGTGATTCTAAGTTTTGTTATGGTTGGTGTTTATGCAATATATGGCCAATATCATGGAGACCCCAATGCAGATGAAACTATTATTTATCACGAAGCTCCAGCGGAATAAGCTCAATGAGTAATCAGTTCGAATGTTGAACAATTTTTTTTGGGCGTGGGAGAGGACGGTGTTTGTTAAAATCTATGGAGCCAATAATCTATTTGGGTATACTCAGGTTAAATTGTGGCGAAAAATTGGTCCATGTAATCGACTACATTGGGATAAGGCTTGGTTATTGTTAGGTTAGATTGTATATGAGACTGTCAGAAAACATAATCTTTCCCATTAAGAGATCCTCCCTTTCTCCCCCAACATGTGTAATATATATCATGTATCTCTTGTTTACAACTTGATTAAAAAGAGAAATTCATCATGTGCAACTTGATTAAAAATTTGTTGTATGTCATGAGTGGATGCATCATCATCACAAATTTGTTGTGGTAGCATGATTAAACACAAGCTGCTAATGATCACCCACTTGTCACAACATAAAGGTTGTTATGTGGGTCATATAATAACTCAATAATTGATCCATTGATATTGTTCTTGTGAACACAATAATAGATTAAGAGTGTGAGAGTTGTGTTATATATGACTTTGCACCTTATTGGTTACCACCATTATCATCCAAACTTGGCATCTTATGCATGTAGTTTTCAATTTTGGATGGATTTGGTACATATTTCTTTTTGGATTTCTGTGATAAAGTCAGGTGAAAATTAAGTTATATTATAGCCCTTCAACCTTTTGAAGACAAGATTGTGTCTTCTGACCATAGCGAACAAAACGAATCGGGTCAAGAAACAGAAGCACTCAAAGCAACATCGATCGATAATTAGTTGTATGCGAAAATCAAAAAATGGAAGTAATACTACAACAAATTAACAGAAACTGAACTTAATCAGTTATGGGAAGCATAAAATGAACAAAACGAATCGGGTCAAGAAACATAAGCAATGAAAGCAATATTGATCGATATTTAGTTGTATGTGAAAATCAATAAGTGGAAGTAATGCCACAACAAAATAACAGAATTTGAACTTAATCGGTTACGCCGAAGCATAAAATGAAAATCAAATAATCAAAAGCGAAGAGAAAGCTCAATGAAACAAGAATTAATAAAACCTTTTGATGAACAAATGGAATACAACAATGGAGTTTACAATTCACCTAACATTGTTGTCTCCAAACATTTTCTGACCTTTTGATCTTTCAATTGATACAGTTTTCTGCAGCCGAATCTGAGCTTTGAACTTGGCTATAAATTCACTAGCTTTCTTATCAACCTCCGAGTCCAATCCTGATTCATTGACATACTCGGACACCCTATCATCGTCCGAGCTACCCTGGATGCTCTTATCAGAGTCTTCTTTATACACGTTCTTCAATGGTTCTGGTTTATCTCTCTTACGATGGCTCGAAAACGTACCCTCGTTATGATTAGGAATATAACAATCGAGAGTTTTCTTACTGATCCCTTTCAATATCGAATCGGGTTCTCTACTTTTCGGCTTCTTTAGAACAACCTTATCATCATCAGCTTGCTTGCTAGATATTTCATCATTTTTTTTCGTTCCGGAAGTCAATCCATTGACTCTTCTTGTTCTAACCGATTTCCCCTTCGCTAGAGCTTTTGCTAAGCTTGTAGGCTTGTCTGAGTCCAAGTGCAAACGATGCATCACCGACTCTTCGTAGCGAGGTGGTGGATCGTCATCTACAATTCCACTTTTACCCTTCAAGTCATCATGAAGCAAGCTGTTGATACTATATCCACGATCTTCAAATGGTTGCAACGAAGTTTCTACGTTTCTTCTAGCTGAAGATGACGGTGAACTTGAAGAAGAAGAAGAGGAAGAAGAAGATCCATGCAAGCTCTTCTTTTCCCCTAAGCCTTCTTGCAGCGAGTTCATATTCTCCGATGAAACTGAATCTAAGGAAGAACGCATACTCGTGTTACTCGTATGGGACGAGAAAGATCCCATAGACTGCAAAGACCGTGAACTACGTGATTCAAGTTGAATTTCATCAACCGATATTGGCCTGAAATTCGAAGGATGAGGAACAACAGCATATCTCCCTCTAGTTTCCATCGTTTCGTTTCTTGAAGACACCTGCGAAATCATCTTCACCAAATCCATTTCCTCGAAATCCATATCTTCAGAAACAGGCACAAAGGAATTCTTCTTTTGTCCTAAATCTTCGACATGGAAATCCACATTTTCGGACGCATGCGCATAGGAAGTGTTCTTCTGCTCCATATCTTTGTCTCGGGAATTCATATTTTCTGAAGTATGCAAAGGGAAACTCTCTTTTTGTACCATACCATCTTCCTCTTGGAAGTCTATAGTGGCCGAAGAAATTCCGGTGTCGGAAGAAAATGATCGTGCAGACTGGAAAGACGAACCATGCGACTCAAATTGAGTTTCATCAGCAGACATTGTCCTGAAATTCGCAGGATAAACACCATCAGCGTGTTTCCCTTTCGTCGCCATCCTTCTGTTTCTCAAAGAACGGCCCTCGGAAACCTTTTTTCCCAAATCTCTTCTTTGAATCCTTTGTTCCTTATCTTCCTCTTCGAAAACCATATTTTCCGGAGCAGGCACAAAGGAAGTCTTCCTCCGTCTCACGTCTTTGTCTTGAAAATTCTTCATTTCTGAAGCATGCACAAATGAAGACTCCTTTCGTATCATTTCGTCCTCTTCGAAAATCATATTTTCCTGAGCAGGTACAAAGGAAACCTTCCTCCGTCTCACGTCATTGTCTTGAAAATTCTTCATTTCCGAAGCATGCTCAAACGAAGACTCTTTTCGTGTCATTTCCTCCTCTTGAAAGTTCACATTATCCGACGCAATCGAATCAAACGAAGAATAGACACCGGCATGAGAAAAGAATGACGCTGTATTCGATCCAAGTCCATCAAATTTAGTGTCATCAACCGAAATAGAACTAAACTGCGAAGAACCATTAACATTGCCATAAACTTTCTCCCTTTCCATCCTTCCGAACCTCGAATTCCAATCAATATGCGAAGCTATTCCACCACCAACACCACCAACGGCAGCATCATTAAATTCTTTCTCCAAATTAGTAGGGTCCATATCTCCAAACTCCCTATCTTCACTCATATCTAGCCTCTTAGCCGAACGAATCGAACCTAAACTCAAATCACTCGCATTCTCATCTACATATCTTAAACCATCCACTTCACTTTCAACCAATTTCAAACTCCGAACCGGTAATCCAAGAGGCTTATGACCAACAACCTCACCACATTCACCATTCCCATAGTACGGTTGAGCAACAACAACAGGCTCACTATAATAATACTCAGAACTCCAAGATTGAACCACATTTGTTCCATTTCCATCATCAAATCTAACCGAATTACCGGAATAACCGAAATTATCATCAGAATTACCCAATTTTTGAGTATTGTACTGTTCATCAAAAACACCGACAGTACTATTACTATTACTATTACCCTCAAAATACTGAGAATCATTCCAATGCATCATCATCTTATTCTCCTCAAATCCATTTTCAATTTCAGACTCATCACCAAAAATAGTTGAAGCAGGAAAAAACTTGGAAACATAACTAGGTGTTGTGGAATTGTTACTATTACTACTATCACCACTAGGTTGAGTTTCTAAATTAGTCTCTAATTCAGCATTTCTTCTACTAAACAGACCATAAGCAACAACAATGCCAATGAACAGAAGATGAAGAAGCTCCCAAAGCTTGGTGAGTATGGTTTGGTTCAAAAACTCAGGAGCTTGTGAGGGAAAAAATAGAAGAACAACAACAAAAATTGCTAAAAATAGAAACTTTATAACGAAATCTGAACAAGAGTTACCTTTTCTGACTGGTTTTGGTTGGATCTGTAAATGGGGTTTTGGGATAGGGGTTGGATCCGCCATTGATGAGGTTTCAGAGAAATGGGTGTTGGTTGGGATTTGTGAATTTGTGAAATTGTGAAATGGGAATGAAAATTGAAGAAAAGAAGAGACTTTGGTTGAGGGACAAAAATGGAAGAACAAACATTTAAGGTAAATGTTAGTGGTTGGTACGATGTGGTAGAATTCAAAAAGTGTCTTTGTCAATAATTACCGTTTATTTAGAATGACGAAATTGCCCTTGTGTTGGTTTGAGTTTTACTATAATTGGAATATTATTTGAGAACGGTTTTTGGGTTATTAAAGACTATGGTGTTAAGTTATTTTTTATACTTGAATGAGTTGAGATGGGTCATGGAGAAAAGAATCTTGTTGTTAATTAACCGTTAAGTAATCAATTGTTTGATGTTGTATTGTTGTATGGTTACCAAACTAAGTAATGTAATTACTATATAATTTTTGAATGATAATGTAAAGAAGATCTAGTAGGATCTTTCAACACTTTATTTTCAATGTAAAATTGATACTTAAAAGAGAGAGATATGTTGGAAAGGAATCTCATTGAAATTGTATGTTGTAGTAGTTGTGACATGTTAAATTTTTTTTAGATGAATTTTGATATTTATTGTGCTCTTCCTCTTATAATAGAGTTGAATTATATGTTGGTGTGAGATGATAAATTATGCAACATAAATTATATAACTAATGCGTGAATAATTTCTCTATTGCATCGTAAAATGAAGAAAAATAATCGTTGTAAATACTCTCTCGACTTATGAATGGGCAAAGACTCGTTATACCTTGTTTATTCAATTAACCCAATAATTATCTTGCTATTTCCAAATGATTACAATTTAATTAGACTAATCATTAGGCAAACATCTTTTATTAATAAATTCAATCAAATCTTTTATCTCCACTTTTTATCTACTTTCTTCTTTACTTTCTTATTTCTTATTCACCTATTCAACACTCTTATTTGATCTTCTAAGTTATTTATCAATATTTTTTTTTCCAAAAACTAACTTCACAATATCTTCATATAATTCTCATAATTACCCTTAAAGTTATGGTGATGTTGAGGAAACCAACCCAAAAGCTCCTTATAACTCTTCATCCTTTTCTTTTATTTTAGTAGGTGTTGATGCTTCGAACCATCTCGAGGCTTATTATCTGATTCAAAATCACATCACATTGCATCCTTCCAAATTCAAAATGGCTACTAGAATAACTTTTCTTGAATCTTATTTATGTTCAAAAAATTACGACAACCGTTCAGTGACATATAATTAGTTTAAAAAATTATTGAATTAATCAAAGTAGACAGAGTTATTCTCCTTAATAAGAAAAACATGTAAGTGTTCAAGATGTCACCATTTTCTTACTTGCATTGGGAGACATTAGACTTTACCAACAGGTGGACATCAATGAAAGATAATATGTTCAAGAATGTGGACATCAATGACTTTAGTCTTTGCCTGATAGTTGGTTTGTATACCGAATAATCAACTCAAAATAGGTATCCATTGAATATAATACACCTTCATGCTACCAAACCAACAACTATGAGTAAAACTCCATTTGCTTCCAAGATTGGTAATATTATAATTTCTTCAGGGAAATCCGATAAAATGAGAACATATCTATGAAGGAGAGAGGAAGACAATATTATAAGATTTCTACAGAAAATATAGATCTATTCGCTTATGTGCCCTTAGATATCATGACGAATGGTGTGCAGATTGAAGTGTTCTGAAGACAAAGAGCTATGATGAATGTAATAGCTTAGACACAATGAATTAGATTGCGTGTTGAGATTGTAATTTCTTGTGTTGAAGCAGGTTGCTCGAAGAAAGAAGGTTGTGTTGAAATAGTCTAGCCTAGCGTGTGTTGAAATGTCGAAGGAGTTGCCTCGACAGGTACTTCGACTTAGGCCTAATTTTGTAGTGTTAGCAAAATTTGGTGTTTTGGGATTTTATGTTTTGTGATTTGCCTTAGGGATAAAGTAACATAAAACTATAAATAGAGGGAATAACTCATATTCGTACACACTTACATTCACAGAATTTTACAGTTGCAAAGTGAATAAGATTTTCCACTGTTTGTGAGTAGATAAACTCTGCAGAAAATATTCTTCTTTCTCCTATTATTTTTTTAAACCCTAATAAACTTTTCTTCCCAAATTTTATTTCTTGTTTCTTTCATTGTCATTGTGTAGCGATAAGGAATTACTCAAAGTTTTGGGTTTAATTCCTATAGTTTTTGAAGAAAATGATTTTAGGTGACACATAATTCACATTCCTTTTTAATGTGTATTTCTTACCTTCAAAAGGATTTATATCATGGTTTTTAACCCTACTATGCTTTATTTGATGAGGATTAACATATATGTATGGATTAGAAATTAATGGCTTGTGCCATAATTATTATTATTTACTACCATGTGATGATTTGTATTAGAATATAAGATGATTCCATGTTAAGTTGATGATGTACTTTTTGATGATGATACTGTAATGATGATGATGTTGTTTGCATACTAATGATACTGTTTGAATAACGCTGATGTTAAAATGATGACGACGATGATGATATTTACTTATTATAAGAAATTTATGTATGATTAATCGTTATAAAAAATCTAACATTGTTATTAGTTTTTAGGTATCCTTGTTGATGTTAGAAGAATCAAGCATTTATGAGGCACAATTATGGAACCTAAATTTGAATGACCCATATAAAGAAATTTACATCGTGAATTCCAGATTATGAGAACTTAGTATTGCAGTACGATAATGGAAACCAATTGAGTAAAGATTTTGAAGTACATAATCGTTAACAATTTGATTAAGTGACATTGATCAGGGACTAATCTAGAAAGCGATTGAATGAAGGGCCTAATTTTTTTGATAGATAGTATTTTCTTGACTAAATTAGTATGATGTTTTTATCAATTGTTGTTGTGTGGTAGTGAGCATTTGATATGATATATGCTTGATGTTGTTTATTTATCCTTATTGTTATTATATCTTTTCCTATATGATTTGAATTAAAACTCTCACTCATGCAATATCAATAAGTAATAATTGTTGGTAGAATGAAATGTGTGACTTCAACAAAGTTATAGTTTTATTATCACTAAAAAAATGTTATAGTTTTAGATAATGATATTATATGTTGAGAAGCTTGCAGTTATGTTCATTGTTACTTCAAACTTTATCCACATCACTTGAGATTTTAAGATTTTTATTAATAAATATTGAAAAGAACATTTTGTTGTTATAGTTAACATTGTGGTATCTTTATTGGAATATTAATTAGAGGAAATTTTTTATTTATTTATTTTATTTTTTAATTTTCATCTATTTGAATCAAACTGGTTATGTAAATATCAATAAATAAGCAATTTTAGAATATGAGGTATCACATGTATCCACATTTGTATATTTATGAGTATAAATTCAAACTACAAGTATAAATGCATTTACAAATATAAATAAAAACAAATGAATTAAACAACATATTATATACAATCTCATTTGAAGTGAGATAACTTTCTTTCTTCTCCATTTATATTGAGCTTCTTTTCTTCTAAGTTGATTCTAACAAAAGTATATTTTAGTGTCTCAAATCATTCGTGAGATATTCTTTGTACCATTTAGCTGCATCGGTTGGTATACGCTTGAGAGTATTATTAAAATCAATATGATAAAGACCCCAATTTCCAGAATAACCCGACTGAAATTCAAATGTATCAAATGCTGCCCATAAAAAGTAACCTTGAACATTTACGCCATCACTATCAATTCCAACATAGAAAATTAGCGAAGATCAGTTTCTTATAAAATCGAGTTATAAAGTATGTTGTTTCATATTAAACTATATTTCATAGTGATGTTTATTTGGACTCATTACTTCAAATTTATTTATATTTATTTTATTTTTTGTATTAAATATTATATGAACCAAAAATTATAAATATTTATAATGAATGATAAAATTTTCAGTAACAAACAATAATTAAAGAAAATCGTGTGAAATTTATGTTTCTAAAATTTAAAAAGTATTGCATAATCATTCAATTATGCCTTAGCATGATGTCACATTTTTTTATCACTCTCTAAATTATATAAACATAATATAATATTTCTATAGCAATATGATTGAATAACTATAGCAAATTATTTTGTACTTTCAATGCACAATTATTGATCTCTATTATAAAAATATTGTTAAAATTTATGATAGATAAAGACAATGAAATATATAAACAATATTTACAAAAGCAACATTAGATCATACATAGATAAAACAAACACAAATATTTAATAGGTAAAATGGATAGATTCAATTTTTAAAAATAGTTAATTATATCATGATATTTATTTATTATCCATAGAATTATAAGAATAAGTAAAAATGACTTACTCAATTGCTGCCTTGGTAGCATTTAAATGTGCAGCAACGTAAGCAATTCGGTGTTCGTCCTTCAATGGATTTGGGATTTTTGAAGAAGCAATACCTACATAAATAGGATTTCACAAAAAGGATATTGATTAATCTCTTTTGTAGCATACATTATAGCTATTAATTATAAATATGAAAAATGCACTACTAACCATTTTCAGTAATGTACATTTTTGGATTTTTATACTTTTTCTTAATGTAGACTAAAAAATTATATAATCCTTCGGGATAGACATTGTTCCAACCATATTCATCCTATATAATATCAACATTGAATAAGTAAAAGTATAATAATTATGTTATTCCTCAAACAAATTTCATTCTTTTAAATTTTTATAATTATTTTCTTACCTTGTAGCCAAGAATCTTTCCTTCTACATTAGAAGCTGCAAGTAAAGAAATTATGACCAGAAAATAGTTAAAAGCTAACTATTATAATTTATAATAATCTTACATGTCACATAAATAAAATATGATTGGTAGAATTTATGGTGTCAATTTTAATGACCATTTATTAGGATGGTTTATTTGGATAGAATTTTTTCGCGGTAAAGTAAAATTTAGTTGGACCAAAAACTTACCTTCTGAAACTGCTAGTGCATCAAAATTGTCATACATAATTTTGGTTCTATTTGTTTCATGTCTAGCAAAACGAGATGTGTAATAATTGATTCCAATAAAGTCTGTGCTCCCTTTTAACATGTGTTTCTCCTTTTTAGTGAATTTTGGTAGTCTATTCCCCACAATCTCTTTCATTATTGTTGGATAATCTCCATAGACTATTGGGTCTAAAATCCTACATGTTAGAATAAAATATAGCTAAATAAAAGTTTTGACATGTAAACGTATTAACAATTAAAAGATGATGTAAAAGATTAACGAAACATAACATTAAATTAGTGATAAAGCACTCAAGGTATTATGTTTGCAGGGTTAGTAAAATGAACTAACCATCCCCAATAGAAATCCATTAATCTTTGAGCAGCAACAACATCCTCTAATTTTGAACTATAGGGAACATATCTTCCTGATGAAAGAGCTAGTCCAATTTCTCCCCCTTGTTGTGCCTATATTAAACATTCATTGATAAATAACAATATTGTAAAATTCTTTTTTTTTTATATATTTTAAATAATTAATGAAGATAGTTTTCAGTATCAATATGTTATTTTACTAAATTAATTAATTATACTAATTGTTAATATAATTATTTATTTTTATCGTAGGTTTGTATTACATTCACTAACGTTGTTGTGGAACTCAAATGTTAACCTACATATATTTTGAGATAATGTTTATGATAATTTTTAGATAAGTGTCCAAAATTTTTCTTACTTGGAATTTTGTTTTGTATAACTTTGATGCTGTAGCATGAGCAAGAAGAAAGTTATGAAGTAAAGTATATGTCTGAGTACATATTTTAGTATTTTTGCATGCCTCATCAGTTGATATATTATCAGTATTGAGCATGAATTGAAATATAGATGTGACTTCCGCCTCATTGATTGTAATCCAATGCTTTACTCGATCTCCATATGTTTTGAATAAGAGCTCACTGTAGTTCTTGTAATATTTCCTGAAATTCATTTATTTATACATAAATAAATATAAGCACAGATGTCAGTTCCACAGTCTTTGTGCGTATTAACTTTAAGATTAAATCAATTTATTAAAAATAATACATTTAAATATGCTAATATGATAAAAAAAATAGAAATTTACACAATAGATTGATTTAAGAAGCCACCGTATTTTTGTTTAAGAGCTAATGGATAGTCAAAGTGCATGATACCCACAAAAGGTTCAATACCTACACATATAAATAAAAAACGGATATCATGTAAAGTAAAAAAAATTATGTATTGCAAAAAAAGTTCTCACCGAATCTAACTATAAAAATTAATATTATATCTTTCAAGTCGTACCATTTTTGAGTAATTCATCAATCAAGTTGTTGTAAAAGTTGACGCCTTCTTGATTTATACCTCCTTTCAAAGTTCCATCTATATAAACAACCATTAAAATTAAAAATAAATATAAGTGTATTAGTATTATTAAGAATTTTTTTTTAATATTATTGGTTATTAGGTTGTGATTATTATTATTTAATTGCTAAGTTTAACTAGGAACAAAAGGATATTGACAGGTGTTTGATGATGTTGTCCATATGTTTTATGGACAAAGGTTATTTTTCTTTGTTGATAAAGTATTTTGATGACACGTAAGCAAAACTATATATTTTTTTAATATCAAGGATGATATAAACCATAGTAAAAAGTTGAATAATGATTGAGAATTAATATTTTATGAAGGATTTATGAAAAAAAATCCATACAAATATATTTAATTTATGAAATAAATTTGTTCTTAAGAGTCAATTGTCATATTAGCATAAATGCACACAACATATGACCTATTATATGCATTCAAATTGAATAATGATGAAAAGAAATAACAAATCAAACATTGAAAATGGATAAAAAAAAACTTAAGGAATAAATTTAAAATATAAGAATAAGTTAATGGAATAAAAATAATTTTTTTTACTTAAATATCAAAAGTATATAAGTAAAATAATCAAAATGTTTAACATGTGTACCTTAATGAAATCAAATGTATAATACTTATAATTTAAGATATAAGAAAGGAATGGAAGAAACTAAAGAGACTAAAGTGTCTATTGTTTATATCTTAAGAAGCAAAAATGGAACAGATAACATAACAAATTAAAATAATAACTAAAACAACTTAAATGACCAAAATTATAATTTAAATTTTTTTATAACCATAGCCTAACTAAAGCACCTTGTTTAATTTCCAAATTCAAACTTTGTGGAATATTTTCTTCCCAACAAGTATTAATAAAACTTATTGCCAGAATCAAATATGAAGAAGAAACCAAAATAATATAATATTCAAAACACTAATTAAGTGGTAAACTAAAAAATAGAAAAAAAAATTCTAATTGCGAAAAATACATATTAAATATTTGAAGTTATATAGCTTACACCTACTTATATTTTAGAAAGAGTATGTCAATAAATTATAAATTTTAATATGTAGCTTTTTAACAACCTTTTTTTAAAAAACATCCGAACATATGTTTATCGATTATAATAGAATATTTTAATTTGAAAATTTTACCTGGCATCACTCTACTCCAAGAAATGGACATTCTGTAAGAATTTATTCCAAGTCTTTTTAAATGTTGGACATCCTCCTACAATACCATAAAATAAAAATGATAAAATAAATTCAAAAATTAATTAAAGCCAGGTGTATAGTATATTTTTCCTTATTAATTTTGATTGCCAATTTATTATATCCATTGAGTAATTTACAAACTAAAAATCTACAATCACTAATAAAATTGGTGTTGTTTCTCATAATGAGAAAGATTAATGGACCCAACTCTCATTAAAATACAAACTATTAGTAATGCTTAATATTCAACAATAAAATAAAAAGTAAATAAATTCACATTTAATGAACTCACCTTATATCGCTTGTAATGTTCAATTTTTGATGGAAATTTTTCAACGTCTAAAAATATACCTGTTTGTTAAGAAAAAATGAACAGGATTTATAACTACTAACCTTAGAATTATATACTAAGATGAATAGAAATAATTTATGAAAATAATACATAGAACAAAGTTCAAATTTTATAAAAGATGGTTATAAAATGACCATGTCACAGTTATTAAAAATAATTTCTATAACTTTGTTAATTTTTTTTTTTTTTAAAAAAAAATGAGATATCATTAATCAAAAACGATAAGTACAAGGCGATCTCAAATGATCCAGCCTAGAATCAAACTACCTAGCCCTTTACATCATCAAAATGGCTAAATGTTTTCTATATTTCTTTTTTATCCAACTCCTATAAACTATTGTATCTATGAGATCCCTCTCCACTTTTTCTTTACTAACAGACTTCCCAAACACGACATCGTTTCTATACCGCCACAAACTGTAAATAGTTTCAGTAAGCGCGCATTTAAGAATACTAGTCCTCAACCTTTCCCTTACTTGCCCATTCAAGTTCCTCCTTCCAGTCATTTGGCTTGTGATCAACATGGATCCAATGCAGGATTTTCCTATTGATGATTTAATTTTTGTAATATTTTAATAATCTAAAAATTTGTTGAATGTCACTATCCTAAAAGACAACTAATTTAAATTTTAAATTTACTTTAAACTATTTAAATATTAAAAAAATAAATAATATTAAATGATGAATGCTGCGTACCATATACCCAACAAAACATTAAGGTGCAAAAGTTATCAACAATATTTTCTTACTATAAATATATATATAAAACTAAGGCATTGATTTTAAATCGTATGGTTATTATTAAAAGTTCTCAGTTCTCATAAAAACTAAAATTCTTATTTGATACGTATATATATATATATATATATATATATATATATATATATATATATATATATATATATATATATATATATATATATATATATATATATATATATATATGGCATATCATATGAGAATGCCATATTTATATGAGAACGTGAGAATGAATCTGAACCATTGAATTTAAAAATAAATGGTGGAGATTATGTGTGAATCTTTTTTTCTCTCTCCTACATCATTTATTTCAAAATGTAGGAGAGAGAAAAAAAATTCACCCATAATCTCATATATATATATATATATATATATATATATATATTACCTTTATTTTGTTGAACTATATCATCCCATATTCCAAGTCCTCTTCCTCCTTCATGACCTCCTCCTTCAATCTAAATTTATCAAAAAATTATTAATAATAAATTAATTTTGATATTTACCTTAGTATTTTAACAAGAGTTATTATTATATATTTAGATGTATATGACTTTTTAGCATGTACCTGAAGGGCAGATGATCCAGTACCAAACAAAAATCCACGTGGAAATGATTCTCGATTTGGAAATTTTGAAGAGTTTAGAAATTTCAATATTGAGTCATATGGTTTAGTTGTAGTTGCTTCTTCAATCTATATAAATTCAACAATATTGAAATATTAATTAATTATTATATATACTCAAATAAAATAATTAAAACTCAAGTAATATTATTGTGTTTATGGATAATTAATTAACTTAATCTTCCACACCTGTAAAGTAGATATGTTATATTGTGCCAACTTCAGCTTGGGAAGAAGATCTGCAAAAGTAACATTATGTGATCAATTATGAAAATGAAAAATGTTAGTTAATGCATATTAAAAAGTAAATATCTTAAATTACCGTAACAGCAATTATCAAGATTTATTTTTACAACATCATTTTTTATTTTATTTATAAAATTTAATTTGTTGTATAATTATTATATTGGACAAATAAATATTTAAAATGACTGGAAGATTTGATTTTTTTATAATTTTAAATATTTAAATTAAGTAGATCATTGTCTTAAAACACAAAAAATACATACACCCTTGTGCTTGAGTGGGAATATTGAAAAGCAAAACAAGAGACAATATTGCAAGAATATTTTTAGAAATTTTCGAAGATGGTAGAATCTCCATTTTCTACGTACAAAGAAAAGAATGTGTGAATTTGATATAAAATTCATAATTTTACTTTATTTATAGCGGAGAAAAAACAAATATAGATTTCCACCCTTTTGACTTAAATAAGATGAATTTCTATTTTTTAAGAACCAGACTAGCTTTATAATATATTCCACCAAAAATTTGTTATTGTGTTGTTGAAAATATCTTTGACTTATTTTGACAACAACTTTGATCTTTATGAAAACAAATCTTTCTCAACAAAACGATATTTTTAGTTAGTATTTTTTTTATATAGAATATAATTTATTTGTTACTAGTATACATTTTTATATTAAAAATACAATTGCATTGATAACTTTTTTCTTAAGCAAATATATATAAATAATTGACTAATTAATAAACTTATTCATTCACACTTACCCATCATCATCATCATCATTAATTTTTTTTAGTTTGCATAACCTTTGTTTAAAAAACAAATAAGATGGTGAATGAATGTCATCTTAACTTGTGTTATTTCTATTTTTATTTGTAGTAATATAATATTAAATTTGTAATTACTTATTACTTTAATTAATATTACTTTATGTCAGGAAAATTAACTTCACTTATATATTTTGTTAAATAATTATAGAATTTGAAGTACTAAAGTTTAACCTATTGAGTATATAACTCAATTAAGAGATTATGATTATCATATAATACAACAACAATAACCAAGCCTTATCCCACTAAGTGTGGTCGGCTATATGGATCAACTTGGAATATAATGCTTTCATCTAAATCGTTAGCCTCAAGATCTTTCTTAATAACTTGTCTTATAATCTTTTATGGCCTTTCTCCCCCTAATTCTTTGACTTCTTTCCATCTGATATACTCTTACAACAAAATCACTACAAAATAATAGGTGAATTGTGGCGGTTTAAAAAGTGTTATTGGTTTCAACCGCCACAATTATCGAAAATGGCGTTTTTCACCTACGTGGTAAATTTAGCTATTGCTACATATAAAATGGCGGTTTCGTATCAACCTTCATGCAAACCTCGTAATATACTTAATATATAATGGTGGTTTTTGTTTGAAAATAATGGCAGCTTAAACTTCCATAATCTTTATTATTTTCTATTTTAGAAAGTGAATTATGGCTTTTTAAACCACTATATTTTTACATTTTTCATAAAAGAAATTTATACACAAGCAGTATTTAGTGGGCCATCATCTTCAAGTTTTTTAAAAGGGTTAATACCTATTTTCCTTCCTGCCATATAGGCGACATTTGAAAAACCCCCCTGCAAAAAAAAAAGTTGCAAGAATTTCCCTAACATTTCAAGATTCTCTCATTTTAAACCTTCGTCAGATCCAGTCAGCAAAAAAGCTGATGTGGCATATACTTTTTTTATTTTATTTATTTTTTTAATGATGTGGATGTCCAGGTGGCTTTTTATTTTATTTATTTGTTAATTTTAAATGCCACATGTACTAAATCTTATTTTTATTTTTGTTTAATATAATAAAACATGTTAAAAATATGTTGGAGGTGGGAGTTGAACTCACACCCTTCCACTTACAGTATGCAACGCCTGGCCACTAGACTGGATGATTCAAGTTGTTACATATTTACATTTAATTGTTCTTATAGTATCAACTAAATATTTGCATTTAATTACTAATTATATACAACTATATATATATATATATATATATATATATATATATATATATATATATATATATATACATACTATATTTACGTATAATATATAATAATAATATATTACGCTAAATAATAATAATATATATACTATATATATATAAATAATAAATATTTACTATATATATAATAAATAATAATATTTACTATATTTTATGTTATATATATATATATATATATATATATATATATATATAATAAATAATAATATTTACGTTTTATATACTATATATATATATAAAATAAATAATAATATTTACGGTTATATATATTTACATTATAAAGTAATATATTAGTTAATAGTTAATATTTAAATTAATAATTATTAGTTAATAGTTAACGTTATTAATACATATTTAGTTAAATTACAAAACCAATACTGTAGCTATTTAAATAAATTAAAAATAAACTAAACTAATTATATTAATACATATTAACTAATTATAATTTAAAAAAAAATATTGTTGCAAAAAAAATATTGTTGTAAATATAAAACGTAAAATATAGTATGTAAAACATATAAATTATAATATATAAACCATAGTATTAAAAAATCTATAGTAAATACTATATAAAATATATATTAAAAAAGTTACATTAAATAGTATTTAATTAGTTGTATATAATTATTAATTAAATGCAAATATTTAGTTGTACACTATAAGAATAGTTAAACGCAACTAAGTTACAACTTGAAGCTCTCAGCCTAGTGGTTAGGCGCTGCACTAATATGGAAAGGGGTATGGGTTCAACTCCCAGCTCCAACATATTTTTAACATATTTTCATGTATTAACCAAAAATAACAATAATATTAAGTACATGTGGCATTTAAATTAAAAAATAAATAAAATAAAAAGCTACGTGGATATCCACATCATTAATAAAAAATAAAAAAAGTACATGCCACATCAGCTTTTTTGCTGACTGGATCTGACGAAGGTTTAAAATGAGAGAATCTTGAAATGTTAGGGAAATTCTTGCAACTTTTTTTTTTGCAAGGGGGTTTTTCAAATGTCGCCTATATGGCAGGGGGGAAAATAGGTATTAACCCTTTTAAAAAAAGACAAAATATTATTTACTACACATCAAACATAAGACATCACCCAAACATAAGACACATAAAGGGATTAAAAATCTACTATTCTACTATCTATTCATTAATCTATTCATTAATAATAGATTGACCAAATTGCCTAAATTACCCTTTCATCAAAATTTATTTGCACTAATAAAAGGTCATTTTTGTAACTAACAAATTAAGTATTCACTCTTTCAACTTTATTGAATGGATGCCCCAAGTGTTAGCTTTTCATTGGTCCGAATTAAATAACATTTTCCCTACAACTTTATTGCATGAATGATGACATCACATGTAAGCCATGGATGATGGAAGTCATATTTAAATTTCTTTTACATTTCATTTTCCCACACTTTCTTACTTTCATTTTAATTTTTCTTAATTTATTTATTATCACAAAAAATATTAATAATCTATTTTTAAATTTTAATCTTACTAAAAATTTCAAATTTCTTTCGCATTTCATTTTTCCATACTTTCATTTTAATTTTTCAACATTTATCTATTATCGCAAAAAATATTAATAATCGATCATTTAATTATTATTCCCAAAAATATTTAATTATTTCACGGGCCACTATCAACTCAATATTTATTTTTTTTTAATCGATGATTATGTAACACCCCAAATCTACCCGATAAATTATACGGAAAATCAGAGTATAAATTCCAAACAAGTTCATTTGAGGTATCACATATTCGTCATCTCAAAAACATTTACGGCTTACTTGCCTTCATATAGATACATAGCACAAGAATTTAAAACGATAATCAAATCATTACAAAAAAATCACTTTGTTTAAATTCAATAATTAACTCGCAGCGGAATCAACAAACTTCATAACTATTCAAATCAAGTCGTAGCATCATTGCACGGTAACTTTAAGTTACAATTTAAACCAAAACCATATAAAAATTCAGCAAAAGAATTAATAAATAAAACAATCGTTTTATCCCCCGAGTGCTACGTATCAGAGCAAGACACCAACTCGACTAACAACAACTAAAGACTTCATAAAATCACTTTAAAACTTCCACCGCTATCTTGAGTACCTGTCCGTTTCCCATGGTAGGGAAACATCATTCAGAAAGGGTGAGATATCAAACAATATAAACATGGTGATGATAAATAGTATATTCAGGTTCAAGTTATAATAATTATCGCTTTGCGATATAATCGTTACCGTCTAGTTTACTTCACCATTTCAATCAACAACACAAGTCACAATATCTCACATAAGATAATATTCAAAGTTCACTACGCCGTACAAGGGCTTTTACAGCGCTTATTTTGGTCTTTTAGAGCGCTTAAAAGCGCTGTTAAAGGCTGCGCTGGCGTAGCCTACAAAAGCGCTTCTAAAAGCGCTCTGGTAGGCCCCCCCTATAAGAGCGCTTTTCTGGAAAAAGCGCTCTCGTAGGTCCCCCTATAAGAGCGTTTTCCTGGAAAAAGCGCTCTCGTAGGCCCCCCTTTAAGAGCGCTTTTTCCAGAAAAGAGCTCTTATAGCCCCCCTGTGAGAGTTAAAAAAAAAAAAGCAACATACGAAAGCGCTTTTGGAAAAGCGCTCTTATAGGGTGGCCTTTAAGAGCGCTTTTTTAGGAAAAAGCGCTCTTAAAGCCCACCCTATAAGAGCGCTTTTACATAAGCGCTTTCGTATGTTGCGTTTTTTTTTAATTCTTTTTTATTAATCTTTGGCAGCGCTTTTACTTAGAAGCGCTTTAGTAGGTTTGTGAGGTTTTTTAATGTGCAGCCTGTAATTTAATCCTCCCAGTCGACCTGTAATATTTTCGACCTGTAATTTATTTTCGACCTGTAATTTATTTTCGACGATATTATTTCAGCCATCAGTAAGACAATATATATACCAAAATAATATCCAAAATTATATATATACATCATATATTACAACATCAATAATGTTATATAAAATTGTAAGTAAATCGACACAAATCCTACATGAAAAAGTGCTTAATGTAAAAATGACTCAAATCCTCTTTTATTTCTTCCAACTTAAGTTTCGGGTATGTAGCGGCACGGAATTCGTCAAGGTACTACAAAAAAAAAAAAAAATGAATGATACATTTAGTTAAATGTAATAAGTTATATGAAATTATCTTAAGTTATAAATTCATACCGTGAGTGGAATCTCTAATTGATTTGCCTGAAGGATTTCTTTTATATACCTCAATACAAAGTATCCGCAATCGTAACTGTTTCGCTGTTGCGGACACTACATAGAAAAACAAATAAGATTCTATAGTTGTGCATTGTTTTATCAAGTAGCATAAATATATTATAAGCAACATTGTGAAAAATAATGTACCTGCACTTGGATCCAAGTAATGTTGCTAGATTTAGTTCGGGATACCTGTGCGTCCCGTTGACTTCGGAACACTTGTATTGATCTAATTAACAAATATATAAAAGCATATGTTTAGATCAATCCCACAAATAAGTAAATATATATATAAATATACACGAATATATATTTAGAACGATCCCACTTACAAATCAACGATGTCCTTCATGGCCTGATAATTGGTCCATTCACCGTTTACCGAATTCAGATAATACACGACTTCCCTTATAGGGTTGATAGCAAGCAGCAACCAGTGTGCTCTATAAATAAAAACAATAGGTTATATGAAAATTTTGCTATACACAAAAGAAACAGAGATTAGATGAACAAAGAATGAGAAACTAACCCTACTGGTCGGGTATTATACGCCCAAAGATGCAGACATTCTGTGTTGCCGGTGGACATGAATCTATCGACTAATCGCTGTCTAACTGATTCCCGTTCCGAAGCAATTGCCATTCCGCTGCAGTGGGCGGAAGACACGAAACGGAATCTGTTAGACAACGGAGTCCCGCGCAACACTCTGTCATACAACAACCTTAAATAAAAACATAACAAACATTAGATTATTTTCATTGAAATGTGTAAATAAATTATATTGTGAGACTAATTAAATAATATATCGGATGAGGGAATATTACCGGATGTATGAGTGCATGTTATTGACGCCTAGTTGATCATGCTTAAAAATCTCCTCCAAGTCATCAAGTTCAATAAGTGACTTGAATTCAATACCGAAGACACTCTCATCCATAACGATTTCACGTAAAGCACCGTCCTTCAAATCGGACATATCAACCATTGTTGCGAGCGTCGACCGGTACCGAGGCACAAAAGCACCGCCTTTTTTTCCCGCTGGCTTCGGAGGACCAGTGGGTGGTACGGTACGAACATGCTGCGTCACTTGTTGTGACTCCCGAGCGGATGCCTAAAAATCATATAAGTTAGGTAAAATATAAAATCATGCAGATTTAGATTCAGATTAATTATTAACACTTTAAATGTACCTCTTTTAGTGATGCAACAGACTCCTCCTCCTGTAAAATCCCTTTACCCTTATTTGCGGGTTTTATAGGAGCAACCTAAAATTAAAATGTAAAAAATAGTTAATAAACGGTTTAGAATTGACATTCGAAAACTAAATGATTTCTTAATCGTTTTCAATATACCTCATCACTAATGACAATGAGCTCCGAGGGCCATGCAACAAATGATCCTATTGCATCTCGCAGCAATGTCGTCTCTGAGACCAAGTCAGGTACCGGTAGCATCGCATCATGATCTACTACAACATCCACCGATACTTTCAGGTGTCCATCCGGGAGCGGTCTATGGTGAAGTAAATCTCCCATAGTGTTGTGCACTTTTCCCTTGCCAACTAGGCGATAACACGGTGCCGATAAGAATAGTTGGCAAGAAGAAATGCCCTAAACCAATAGTAAATATAAAGTCATTATCGTTAACAAAATAGAACAATTTGTAAGGAAATAGAACAATTTGTAAGAAATACCTCGGGAAATTTTCTTTGACCGTTGAAACTAGCTTTATCACTAGTTTCTCTCACCGATGCAGTATTGCACTTTTCTCTCATATACAAATCTTTATCTTTTTGCAATGCAGAGACTTGTGCTTGCAATTCCGCCAACTTTTGCAACACTTCTTCATTTGAAGGATTTCTTCTCCTAGGATTCTTGTAATAAGAGGTTGGAGTCACACCATGACCCTTACCCCTCACCCGACCGGGATACTCAGGAGCATGTAGGGCTCTACTAAGTACGCTCCTATCATCATGATCCTCACCGGTGGACACCGATTGCGACAAGGTCTCCTGTAATTCATTTATATTTCAATAATTATTAGTGGAGATAAAAAATCATTTATATATTAAAAAACATTTGATTTAAATAAAGACACAGTATTATACTTACACATTCAGTATACACTCTCTGAACTTCGGGATCGACGGCTTGATTCTTGCCCACCCGAGCTTCCCTCCACAACACATGTACAGGAAGTGAGGTTTCCTCACTTTTAGACTCCTCCAACTATGCATTGACACAAATCGCAAAATCGTCAAATAAAACACATTTAGACAATTAATTAAAACGCATTTCTATTTACTTACAATTTTATCCTCCAAGCGTGCATATCCCATACGCCCTTTTTTGTATGGATATGCGGGTTTTGATGCTCTCGCGCTATTTGTGACACTCCTTTTCCGAAAAGCTTCATCTCTTTGATTTACAAACTTAACCCAATCTTCTTCATCAATGAAGATCTTATACTTTAGTGGTCTTCCCGGCGCCTCTTCAAGAAAGTTTCCATCTTTATCCTTAAGATAGTTATTTGTCAAAAAAGCTTTCCACCCTCTATATCTTTTTCCGGCCAAACTAAGTATGTACTTTTTACGCTCATCTGGTATGTCAAAGGTCCTCTGCAAAAAAACATACGCATAGTGTGTTAGTATAAGTAATGTAAACAATTTATCGTCAATATAATAACAACAACCATATATGGTATATACCTGAAGCTCTTCCCAAATCGCCTTTTTTTTATTATCCAAGTCGTCACTCTTCATATTCCATTTAGCTACGGAGATTGGAATATGCATACGAACAAGTGTACCAATGTAACTTGTCAACTTTGCAGAATTAGGACCAATTGGTTGGTTTTCAGAATTCCATTCCAAAGGGTATACTAATCCTTGGTCTCTATGTCGTATGATTCCCTTCATAATCGTGATGCCTCGTGCAACTTCTTTTGCTTCAGTATCAGGTGGAGCATTTGTATCCGGAGCATCTCTTTCTTGTGAGTTTTCTTGTGAGTTTGCAGGTGGAGCATCTTTATCTGAAGCCATTGAACCTGTATCAAACAAAGTAAAGCACATTAGTACACTATTAATAAGCTTACAATCTATACAAGTCAAACCATGCATGAACAAGTGTATCGGAAACGAAATCGGTACAAATCAAAATGAGCGTCAAAAAAGAAAGTTGTCGGAATTGAACGAAATTTACATGGCTATGGTAAAACGTCCCCACGGACTCAAAAATAAAGTCGGTTTTCCGAAATTCAGACCCTAAGCCCGACTTTTGATTACGGGCAGAAGCAAAACCGATAAAAAAACAGTCCCGAAATGTAAAGATAAGTGCATGAGCAGCTCCGGAATCGTCAAAATAGTATATTTACATGTAAAGAAGTCGACAAACGGATACATGGTTCAAAACAAATTAGTCGGTAAAAATTGAATAAAATAATCGGTACAAATTGAATAAAACAATCGGTACAAATTGAATAAAACAAATTGAATAAGTACTATACTATTGAATAAAACAATCGGTACAAAGTGAATAAAACTATTACCTTTATCACTAACGTCTCTTTCTTTTCTTGGTAGGATTGTGTTCAACGCGTCTCTTAACAACGCGGACGGTTGGATTAATCCAAATACCCTCATTATGATCATTTCTAGTACAAGATTCATTCTCATTTTGATCGCTTCTTGTACAAGAATCAATGCCAACACCAATATCACCTTGATCTTCAATGTTTTCATCAACTATTTTGTTAGATAAAAGCACTATAGACCATTTCGTACTTGAAGGATCATTGACATAGAACACTTGTTTAGCTTGAGAGGCTAGAATGAAAGGCTCATCTTTGTACCCTACCCTATTGAGATCCACTTGCAAAAATCCTGACTTATCCATTCGTATGCCACTATTATTTTCAACCCACTTGCAACCGAATACAGGAATCTGAAACTTCGCGTAATCAAACACCAAAATGCGCTCGATAACCCCAAAATATGACAAATTTGCAAATTTCGGATTTAAGTCATTCGCACTTGATATGTGCATTGCTCCAGCCACCAAGGTAACACCACTATTTTGCATAGTACTTTTATCATCCTGTTCTTTGGTATAAAATGTGTATCCATTAATTGCGTATGCGCTATAAGAAAGCACAATTACAGTTGGACCATAGGCTAAGCATCTCAACCTTTCTGTTACTGAAGCAGGATCTGAACGATACTTTGAATAAATATGATCCCTAAACCACGGTATGAAACTTCGATTGTGCTCTCGTACTATCCAGTTCTCATTTCTATTTGGATTTAAATCTCGGAGAACAATCTTGTGCATTTCAACATACGGCTCAACCTCAATCTCATTGTGCAGAACATACAAGTGCGCTTGATCCCGTTCGACCATTGATACTGGCACAACTTTATTTCCAATTAGCCTTTTTCCTTCTTTTTTTTCGACAATATGAGACTTAGGGAGTCCAATAGATTGAACATTTGACAGATATTCAGTACAAAACTGTTGAAAGAGTATTGTGGTGTACTTTTCGTTATTATCGTATCCACAGGGATTATTGCGATATCACCGCCATTCTATAGCCTATTTTGTCTTGAGTTAATGTTACTTTAAATTTGGGTTTGCAAAAGATCATTCAACACTTTTAGTAGCAAGAGTAAAGTAATGAAAGTTCTAAGTTAAAGAAAATGTATCAAGATAAGATTTTATCGACCTAAATTTGTATGTCTACTTATAAATATACGTATATGAACATGGTAACGATCAACATAATTACGTATCGACGCCTATATCATCCGTGTCCGCAATGATATAGTTAGATTTACCGTATTGTTTAACCGACGATTTCTCCATCCTTTAAACAATACAAATAACGTTTTAAAACCGATACTAAGTAAACATCAAACGTTAAATCCATGTCTGCAATTTATAGTTTGATGGATGATAAAGTTAGATCTAGATACAAATATTGATGTCTCAAACACTTATACCAAAGAAAAAGCTTTAATAAACAAACTAAACCATCTATATTGATCATCACTTGTTCATACACATATATTCACAAGAAAAACCTACAAAAGGCTAGGAAGATTACATCTTATCTTGATACAAAAGAGATTTAGCTATCCATGAGAATGGTAGCTTGCTCAAGAAGTAGAGGATGAAGATCAACAAGCATCAAAGGCGATTAATCGACGATCAAAGCTTCCAATCTTCAATTCTTAGTTTGCTACAGTGATTAGGGTTTATGAGCTCTTAAGGAAAATGATGATCTCTCCAAAAATCAGAATTACTCTTTATATAGTAAAACCATTTTCTGTCCAGGGCGCGTCGCGCCCTCTAGCGCGCTTCGCGCCATTACACTTAAGAAAGTTAAACCGCCCATGCGCGTGACGCACGCAACTCTCTGCTTTGAAGCTCCAAAATATCTTGCCAAGGGCGCGACGCGCCCACATCTCCGCGCGACGCGCGCTTACTTCTGCCAGGCACTCTCTTGCAAAGCTCAAAACAAGCTCCAAACTTCCCCAAAATTGGCTAAAACCTACAAAATCATAACTAAAACACATATTAACATAAAAGGAAAGCTTAATATTATAAACTATAAATAATTATCTAAAACTTCAGGGAATTGTACGAATATCCGATAAAAACGGTCGAAAGGTGCCATTAATTAAACTAAATATAAACACAATTTGGCACCTAACAACTCTCCCCAACTTAAACTCTTGTTTGTCCTCAAACAAAACAATGATAAATTACCGGGAACACAAAATATCACAAATGAAACAACAAGGTAGAAACAAGAACAATTGAATGGTTCAAATTCCAAAAGTACACAAAGATCAATCCTTACCAGTTTTCATCAAAGTACCATGATAACAATGCTAATCCTGTATACAAATTCTATGTCAGAAATTCCACAAAGCAAAAGAAGTTCAAGAATGAATCACACCTACGTATTTCTCTACTGAGAGAACAAAAATGGAGGATCCTAACACTCACCAGACAATGACGCAAACATACCGAATTAATTATAAACTCATCTAAGCATAAGACATATAAAAAGTGTATAAGCATGAATCACTAAGGACTTTCGGGTTGTAGCTTGGCTTGGTTAACAAGGAAGTGTCATATCTCACGGCCATTGAAACGAAAGTGTCAAAACCTAAGAGAGCATTCAAATTCAATTATCACAGCCTAAACAACCAAGTTCACCACATTATTCATTACTTGCTCAAGGGTCACAGAATTCTTTTCTTTCTTTCTTTTTTATTATTATTATTATTATTTTTTTTTCTTTATTATATACATAAATATATATACCCCTTGAGCACTAACTTTTGATTTATCCTCACCAATGTACACCTTTATTTTATTCTCCCCAACTTGTATATTACCAAGACATTACTAAGAATGCTCCCTATTCTAAGGCAAAAAAAAAAGGAATCAATCCTTATCATATCAAATGGAAACAGTTCTAGGTAGAAAGAAAAGAAAGTCATCAAGATTCTATCAAAAATCGGTATAGAGATCTATATACAACATAAGCTTAACCGATAAGAATCTTGGCAAACGGCTCAAAGTGGTTAGCAAAAACTCACACACTCACCGGGTAGGTTACATTTGGATTGGAAGTTTTTTCTCATAGTGCAGAACAAAACGCCTTGATCACTTTCATGCTTAACACAATTTAATAATAATGCAAGATTAATCATAATAAAAACGAGTTAAAACGCACATTGCTGGTATCCAGCACAATTTATATATATACACAATGGGAAGTCTCCTCACAACTACAACTAGGCTAAAGTGATTCACAATTGAACTAATTTTATCCACAGAAATTAATGACAACTAATTTGTACAATTAAAAGCATCAGAATCAAAGGTACTTGATAAATAAAACGATAAAGGATGTACCTTGCGCGTACAGTTTTCAACTTATATCATCACCACTCAAATTGTGTTGCATCATCCAAATTCATCGTGGCAACAAAAATTCGTGTTCCAGCTAATTAATCATCAGGACAACTTATCAAACCATTATTTCTAAAATATAAACACTAAACTAAAATAAACTACTTAAAAATAAATAAATGCAAAAATAAAATAAACTGAACTTATATAAAATAAAAACCACACCAAACAGGTGTTAACTATCCAAAGGCGTAAACTTAGCCTTTCAAAGTACCTCATCCAAAAGGATGGAACAAAACTATAAACATTAAAAACAAAATAACTAAAAATTGTTCTAACATAAAACTAAAAACAATAAAAATAAAACAGTAAAACAAAACTACTCCTCATCAGAAGTATCCTCATCAGCATCAGCCATCCCCTCCTCAGGATCTGGCCTGCCCTCAGGCCATGAAGCATAAGCAGATAAATCATCCCGGGTACCAACAGGCTGCTGCAGAGAAAGCTGCCGGATAGAATCCTGCAAAAACATAAACGCTCTCTGATGCGCCATATGCATCTGATAGTTCCAATCACTTGCATCACCATACTGTGGACCAGCAGGCGGTGCAGCAGCAACCGGAACAGCTTGAGAAGCATCGGGAAGGTCAGATGCACCAGCAGCAACACCAAAAGGACGACCTCCAGGCAAACAGTACCTGTTAGCAAAAATATCATCTATAATACCATCCATGGGAATCCTACCACCAGGTGGAAACCGGACATCAGCCTTCCTGCACAAACCCATTATTAAACCAGGAAAAATTAACCTACATTTCACCCCATCTCCATGAAGAGTCCCATTCAGGGCGACTCTTTTCAGCTCATTCGCCACAATCCTGGACACATCAATATTATCACCATTCAGAATACCCTGAACCAAACCTGCCGTATCAATGGTGAGGGAAGAAGTGTGACTCTGTGGCCTAATGTTGTAAAGGACCACCGAAGTCACCAACTGAGCCTCATCCGTCAACTGACTACGAGTAAAAGTCTTTGGCAGCCCCGCTTTGGTCAGAGTATAGGTGAAACCAGTCCTGCAAATCCTCTCCCTAATACTCTCCACGTCCCAGTTCCCTCTATTCAATCTGGGATGGTACTGGCATTCTTCTACCAAAGCAAGAGGGTTATCCAGAAAATCAAAAATAGCCTCTTTGCTAAAATCAATGGCCTTACCTCTCACCCATGTTTTAAACGGGTAAGCTTCAGTACCTGACCAACCGCTCGGAGGCAAGGCGTTTGCGTAGAATTCTCTGACAATTTCCACCTGATAGAATTTTGGTGGAGTGAATAACTTGTCCCAGCATGTTTCAGACAAAGCAGTCCACGCCCTTTGGAAGAGGCCGTGGTCAATAGGAACCACCGTGCGTTCACTCCACACAACTCGACTTTCAAGCTCATGGTACCTCGCCTCTTGCTCCGGACCTAGAAACTTCGTCCGATCAAACCTGCCAGCTTGTGAGGAAGATCCCTCACCAGATCCAGTCTTCTTTCTCTTTAAAAAGGGTGCCATTCCTGCACAAATTAAATCAAACAAAACACACAAATTGAAACAAAGTTAGCATAACCTCTATTTTAATAGCCTACATCAATCACATTCATCATCAATCACAAAACAGACCCTATACAACTACTCAAACTGCATAAAAATTTTTTCAAAGATGAACCCAGGGCGCGACGCGCGCTGAACAGGGCGCGACGCGCGCTCTGCGAAACCCAGAAAAATTCTTCAGAAATCTGCAAAACAGGAGAGGAGAACAAGTTTCTCCTCCCTTCTAAAGGTTCCAGCACACAATATATACATCAATAACATGTTTTCTACCCTAGTTTTTCAAAATTATTCAAAATATTCCTAAATCTAAAAAAAGAAAACTAACAACTAAAACTAGTTTAATGGAAAGAAAGGAGAAAAAGAACATACCTCAGATGATTGATGACAGTAGAGAGACGAGTAATAGTGAGGATAAATGCAAGAATTGAAATTTTTTTGGTGTGTGTGTGTTTGGTTTCTTGGCACAAAGAGGAATGGAGGCTATGACCTCCAAAAACCCTAAAACTTCCTTCTGAACACGAAACCGGGTCGGGCCCAGCATGGGTGGGCCCAAATCAAAATTATTTTTTTTTCAAAAATATACACAGTGCGCGACGCGCGCAGACTCGGCGCGACGCGCCCTCATCTCTGCCTGGAAGGGGTCCTTGAGTTCACATAGCGCGCGACGCGCGCATATGGGTGCGACGCGCGCTATACCAGAAACAGCAGAAAAACTGCATTGTTTCAGCACGCCCAAAAATACCGGTAGATCGTTTCTGGCTCGACGACAACTCAAAAATCCCACCAGCAAAAAGAACACAAATACAAGTGAATATATACAACTTGGGGTGCCTCCCAAGAGCGCTTTGTTTAACGTCGGTCAGCTCGACGGTCAAAGGCAATCAAGGATCGCCAAACGATAAAACGCAAGTTTCACGATTAAAATCGCTTCCTCGATACACCTTCAACCTCTGACCATTTACTACCCACTCTTGGTTTGATTTTTGGTCCTCTATCACAATAGCCCCTTGGCTTCTCACTTCTTTGACCAAAAATGGTCCGGACCATTTAGACTTCAACTTTCCCGGAAAAAGTCTTAACCGGGAATTGAAGAGTAAAACTAATTGCCCTACCTTAAAGTCCTTCATTCTAACCTTACTATCATGATAGAATTTGGTCTTTTCCTTGTAAATCGAATTGGACTTATAGGCATGCAATCTCATCTCTTCCAACTCATTAAGTTGGATTTTTCTTCTCTCTCCACACAACTTGTGGTCAAAATTCAAAAGCTTCAAGGCCCAATATGCCTTATGCTCTAGTTCTACGGGAAGGTGGCAACTTTTACCATACACCATTTGGAATGGTGTCAGACCGATCGGTGCTTTGAAAGCGGTCCGATACGCCCACAAGGTTTCATCTAACTTCATCGACCAATCCTTCCTAGAGCTAGACACAGTTTTCTCAAGAATTCTCTTAATCTCTCTATTGGTCCTCTCAACTTGCCCATTAGTTTGTGGATGATATGGAGTAGCTACCTTGTGCTTTACTCCATATTGCTCCAACACTTTCTCAAGCGGGGCATTACAAAAATGAGATCCACCATCACTAATTATCACTCTTGGCGAGCCAAACCGCGAAAATATATTTTTCTTCAAAAACTTTATCACGGTCTTACCATCCGCTTTGGGTGAAGCAATCGCTTCCACCCACTTAGACACGTAATCAACAGCTACCAAGATGTATTCATTTGACATTGAGGAAGGGAATGGTCCAACAAAATCAATGCCCCAACAATCGAATACCTCTACTTCTACAATACTTTGGAGGGGCATTTCCTCTCTTTTCCCTATTCCACCAGTTCGTTGACAACTGTCGCATGAGGCAACATGGTGGTAAGCATCTTTGAACAAAGTAGGCCACCAAAATCCCGATTGAAGGACTTTTGTGGCCGGACGCAAACCATTAAAATGACCACCATAAGGCGAATTGTGGCAATGCCACAAAATGCTTTTTGCTTCCTCATCCGCGACACATCTTCTCAAAAGATTGTCACTACTCAACTTAAACAAATGAGGATCATCCCAAACATAAAAGTTAGCATCGTTTAAAAACTTTTTTCTTTGATTCCAAATTAGATCCTCCGGTATCCAGCCAGATGCTTTGTGATTAGCCATATCTGCGAACCAGGGTCTAACTTCTTGTACCATGTACAGTTTTTCATCTGGGAATTCTTCCCTCACTTCTTTTTCATTGTTTGTCACCTCGGTATTCACTAACCGAGACAAATGATCCGCAATCAAATTTTCTGTACCTTTCTTATCTTTCACTTCAAGATCAAATTCTTGAAGCAAAAGAATCCACCGAATAAGCCTCTGTTTTGAATCAGGCTTGGTGAGAAGATATTTGATTGCGGCATGATCAGTATAACACACCACTTTAGAACCAATGAGGTAAGAGCGAAACTTTTCCAATGCAAATACAATTGCGAGCAATTCTTTTTCGGTAGTGGCATAGTTAACCTGTGCCTCATTTAAAACTTTGCTCGCATAATGAATAGCATGGAATTGTTTGTTCTTCCTTTGGCCTAAGACTGCACCAACCGCATAGTCACTCGCATCGCACATGAGTTCAAACTCAAGCGACCAATTAGGAGCGACAATTATGGGTGTGGTGGTCAAATTTGCTTTAAGTTCTAGGAAAGCTTTTAGACATGATTCATCAAAATTAAATTCCATACCTTTGTTGAGCAAATTACTCAAAGGCTTTGCAACCTTGGAAAAATCCTTGATGAATCTTCTATAGAACCCAGCATGTCCCAAGAAGCTCCTGATGCCTTTCACATTCACCGGAGGGGGAAGTTTTTCAATAACCTCGATTTTTGCCGGATCAACCTCAAGCCCCTTTGAAGAAACCTTGTGGCCAAGAACAATCCCATCCGTCACCATGAAAGTGCATTTCTCCCAGTTGAGAACCAAATTTGTTTCAATGCATCTCTCCATTACCACATCAAGGTTCTTTAAGCACAAGTCGAATGACGACCCGTACACAGAAAAATCATCCATGAACACCTCAATGCTTTTCTCGATCAAATCAGAGAAGATAGCTTGCATGCACCTTTGAAATGTTGCAGGAGCATTACATAGTCCAAATGGCATTCTTCGGTATGCGAAAACGCCAAAAGGACATGTAAAAGCAGTTTTCTCGTGGTCCGCCGGATTCACTGATATTTGATTGTATCCCGAATAACCATCCAAGAAACAATAGAAATTTCTTCCGGCTAACCTCTCTAACATTTGATCCATAAAAGGTAATGGAAAGTGATCTTTTCTTGTTGCTTGGTTCAACCTCCTATAATCAATACACATTCGCCACCCGGTCACCGATCTCGAAGGAATCAACTCGTTCTTCTCATTTCTCACAACCGTCAATCCACCCTTCTTAGGAACCACATGCACCGGGCTCACCCATTCGCTATCGGAGATGGGATAAATCATCCCCGCCTCTAATAACTTCACAACCTCTTTTCTAACAACTTCTTTCATGGTTGGATTCAATCACCTTTGAGGTTGTGCTACGGGCCGAAAATCATCTTCTAACATAATCTTATGCATACAATAGGCTGGACTAATACCCTTCAAGTCGGATAAAACCCATCCTATTGCTTCTTGATTCTTTACCAACACTTCCTTCAATCGATGCTCTTCCTTGCTAGACAAACCATTATTAATGATAACCGGCTTAGTAGAATTGTCACCGAGAAACACGTATTTCAAGTGAGATGGTAACACATTCAACTCCACCTTTTGCTCTTCAACTTTAGGTTCATCCTTCAACTCTTCAATTTGAGTTTCAAATGGATTCATCTCATCACAAGCCTCTAAATTTCTCAAGCAATCTTCAATTTCTTTCTCTTGATCTGTGGTGAGAACTTCAAGAGCTTCCATTAAAGTCTTCTCAAGAGGATTCGACAAGTGCATTTGATTCTCCACTTTCATAATAGCCCTTTCGGTAGCATCGATTCTAAAACAATCATCATCATCACTCGGATGCTTGATGGCTTCAAAGAGATCAAGACATAATTCTTCATCTTGGTACCTTAATTTCATTAAGCCATCATCAATATCTATCATCATTCGGGCCGTCTTCATAAAAGGCCTTCCTAAGATCAATGGAATCTCAGGATCTTCTTCCATGTCTATGACGATAAAATCAACAGGATACCAAAATTTGTCAACCTTGACAAGCAAGTCTTCCGCAACTCCATGAGGATGAGCTGTGGATTTATCTGCTAATGATAACGTCATTCTTGTCGGTTTCAAATCATTGATTCCTAATCTTCTCACCATTGACAGAGGGATTAAATTAATGCTAGAACCGGTATCCACCAAACCTTTGCCTATGTGGACATTTCCAATAGACACCGGTAAGGTTACCCGCCCAGGATCATTTGATTTTATCGGAGTAGTGCGTTGAATTAACGCATTACAACAGGAGCTCACCGTTACTACCTCCGAATCCAAGAATATTCTCTTCTTAGTGATGATGTCTTTGATGAATTTTGCATACATCGGCATTTGCTCTAATGCTTCGGAAAAAGGAACATTAATTTGCAACTTGCTAAAAATATCCAAGAACCGAGCATAGTGCTTTGCATCTTCTTTCTTTGACGGACCTGGAGGGTAAGGTAATTTCTTCACTAGTATAGAATCATCCACCTTCTTCTTTCCCTTTTCACTCACACTCAATTTTTTTCTCTCTTTTTCTACAACTTTCTCAAGAGTTTCTTTTTCCACTAATTCTTTCTCTTTCTCATTTTCAACTAAATCACCCTCAACATTTTTTTCTACTTCAATCACCCTATCTTTTTCACTCTCAACAATTTCCTCCTCAACTATTTCTCCTACACCCATATCAATATTTCTACCACTACGAGTTAGAATTGACTTACAATGCTCACGAGGATTTTCTTGTGTAGTAGCCGGAAAAGGACCTTTGTTTTGATCGGCAAGTTGCTTTGACAATTGCCCGACTTGAGTTTCAAGGTTCTTTATTGCGGCATCCATACTCTTTTGGCTTGCAATTTGCAATTGCATGAATTGGCTAAGAGTGTCCTCGATTGAAAGCTTTGTTTGTTGAGGTTGTTGATTGTAACCGCCTTGATAAGGATTTTGACGATTCGATGGGCCCGCTTCCGGCCTCCATCCTTGTTGATAACCTTGATTACCTCTTTGTTGGTAACCTTGGTTATTGTTGTAAGGTTGTTGTTGTTGTCTCCCACCATATCCTTGATTAGGATTAGACACATAATTCACCTCTTCACCCGGTGGAGGACAAAAACCTGTTTGATGGTCACCCCTACACAATTCACAACACATCACATGTTGATTTTTAGAAGGGCTCCCATTTATCTCTTTGATTTGTTAAGGGAGTTTTGACATTTGTTGAGTGAGCAATTCTACTTGTTGTGTCAATAACTTGTTTTGAGCAAGTATTGCATCACTAGTATTCAATTCAAGAACTCCCGGTTTTCTTTGCAATGCACTACGGTTGTGTTGCCCTTGATGATCATTCAAAGCCATTCTATCAATGATAGCAATCGCTTCTGCAGCAGTTTTTGACATCAACGAACCACCCGCGGTAGCATCTAAAAGAGTTTTTGGTTGAGGTTGGAGTCCATTTCTAAAGATATGGATTTGAGACAAGTCATCAAACCCATGACCTTTGCATTTTCTAACCATGGACTTGAACCTCTCCCATGCTTCATTGAGAGATTCATTCGAACCTTGAGAGAACACCGCAATAGAAGTTTTCGCTTCCATGAACCTATTGTGAGGAAAGAACCGATCCAAGAACTTCTCTTCTAACTCGTTCCAATTTGTCATGACATTATTTGGTTGATCAAGGTACCATTCCTTAGCTTTTCCAATTAAGGAATGAGGAAAAAGTCTCCTGAACACCTGTTCTTCTTGGTCTTCCGGAGCACCAATTGTTCCGGCGATCTCGTAGAACTTTGTTAGATGAGTAAATGGATCCTCGTGATCTGCCCCTGTGAACGGATTTTGGTATAATAATTGAAGTAACCCCGTCTTCATCTCGGAGTTTCTTCCATTGGCCTGATCACGAGCAAATTGTGCATTGAGCCGAGGGCTATTAACACAAGGCCCTCGAACTGGAACATTAGGGATCTCTCCTGCCATTTCTCCCTCAACTAAGTTTTCAACCGGAGTTGAAGAAGAAGATGCCTCTTGTTGTTGTCTTCTTTCCCTAGCTAGTTGTCTCCTCCTACGAGTTTTGCTATTCTCTCTACGAGCAGTCCTCTCAATCTCAGGATCAAAAAGGAGTTGATCTGCAGGTACACGTCCTCGCATAAACTGTTATCTGAAAAACTAACCAAGCAAATTAACAAACACAAGGAAAATAAATTTAGAAACAAGATATTAATTATAAGACTCAATTCAAAACAAACTATTGCAATGCTTGCAATATCTAAACAACAATCCCCGGCAACGGCGCCATTTTGTTGAAAGAGTATTGTGGTGTACTTTTCGTTATTATCGTATCCACAGGGATTATTGCGATATCACCGCCGTTCTATAGCCTATTTTGTCTTGAGTTAATGTTACTTTAAATTTGGGTTTGCAAAAGATCATTCAACACTTTTAGTAGCAAGAGTAAAGTAATGAAAGTTCTAAGTTAAAGAAAATGTATCAAGATAAGATTTTATCGACCTAAATTTGTATGTCTACTTATAAATATACGTATATGAACATGGTAACGATCAACATAATTACATATCGACGCCTATATCATCCGTGTCCGCAATGATATAGTTAGATTTACCGTATTGTTTAACCGACGATTTCTCCATCCTTTAAACAATACAAATAACGTTTTAAAACCGATACTAAGTAAACATCAAACGCTAAATCCATGTCTGCAATTTATAGTTTGATGGATGATAAAGTTAGATCTAGATACAAATATTGATGTCTCAAACACTTATACCAAAGAAAAAGCTTTAATAAACAAACTAAACCATCTATATTGATCATCACTTGTTCATACACATATATTCACAAGAAAAACCTACAAAAGGCTAGGAAGATTACATCTTATCTTGATACAAAAGAGATTTAGCTATCCATGAGAATGGTAGCTTGCTCAAGAAGTAGAGGATGAAGATCAACAAGCATCAAAGGCGATTAATCGACGATCAAAGCTTCCAATCTTCAATTCTTAGTTTGCTACAGTGATTAGGGTTTATGAGCTCTTAAGGAAAATGATGATCTCTCCAAAAATCAGAATTACTCTTTATATAGTAAAACCATTTTCTGTCCAGGGTGCGTCGCGCCCTCCAGCGCGCTTCGCGCCATTACACTTAAGAAAGTTAAACCGCCCATGCGCGTGACGCGCGCAACTCTCTGCTTTGAAGCTCCAAAATATCTTGCCAAGGGCGCGACGCGCCCACATCTCCGCGCGACGCGCGCTTACTTCTGCCAGGCACTCTCTTGCAAAGCTCAAAACAAGCTCCAAACTTCCCCAAAATTGGCTAAAACCTACAAAATCATAACTAAAACACATATTAACATAAAAGGAAAGCTTAATATTATAAACTATAAATAATTATCTAAAACTTCAGGGAATTGTACGAATATCCGATAAAAACGGTCGAAAGGTGCCATTAATTAAACTAAATATAAACACAATTTGGCACCTAACAAAAACTCAACCGCTTCTTCAACAACGTATCGTTCCGCAATACAGCCCTCCGGTCGACTTCTGTTTTTCACGTACCCTTTTAATATTTTCATATAACGTTCAGCAGGGTACATCCATCTCATATAAGCTGGTCCGCACAATTGTGTCTCTTTCACAAGATGCACGACTAGATGAACCATTATGTCAAAAAACGAGGGAGGAAAATACATTTCAAGATCACATAAAGTAACAACTATCTCTTTTTGCAATGTTGGTAAGATCTCGGGATCGACCACCTCACTGCAAATTGACCTGAAGAAGAAACACAGCTTAGTTATTGCGCTTCTTACTTTTTCTGGAAGAATAGAACGTATACCTATTGGTAAAAAATGTTCCATTATAACATGACAATCATGCGTCTTCAAACTCTTTAACTTGAGGTCTTTCATGGACACAAGTCTTCTAATATCTGAAGAGTAGCCTTCTGGAACTTTAACTTCACTGAGAAACTTACACAATGTTTTCTTCTCCTTTCTAGATAGAGTGTAAACAGCAGGTGGCAGATATGTTCGTCTTCCTTTCGTCACGGGTCCCAATTCAGTTCTCATTCCCATGTTTACCATGTCCTTCCTTATGTTAAGGCCATCCTTAGACTTTCCTTGTATATTGAGTAACGTACCTATGACGCTGTCAAATACATTTTTTTCAATATGCATAACATCCAGGAAATGTCTTACGTACAACGACTTCCAATATGGAAGTTCAAAAAAAATTGACTTCTTCTTCCACCCACCCTTGACAAGTGAATGTGCAAAAGGCTTGCCAAACTGAGTGCTCACATCTTTCACCTTTTCAAAAATTTGATCACCTGACAAAAAAGGCGAGGCTGTACCGTGTTCGGCCTTTCCGTTGAATGCTTTTCTCCACCCACGGTAGTGATGATTAGAATTTAAGAATCTACGATGGCCGAGAAAGACATTCTTCTGACAAAGCTCCAATCGTGTCGTATCGGTTTCATCTTCACAAACGGGACACGCCTTTTGACCTTTATTGCTGTACCCGGATAGATTTCCGTATGCTGGAAAATCATTAATTGTTCCAAACAACATCGCCCTCAAGTTGAAACTTTCCTTCCTATACCCATCGTAAACCTCCACACCGTTCTCCCACAAAAACTTTAAATCTTCGATTAAGGGTGCCAAGTATACATCTATGTCATTCCCTGGTTGTTTAGGCCCAGAAATTAGCATAGATAACATCATGTACTTACGCTTCATACATAGCCACGGAGGTAGGTTATAGATCATAAGAATCACATGCCATGTGCTATGCGAGATACTTTGAATACCATGCGGGTTCATTCCATCAGTAGACAATGACAACCGAAGGTTTCTTGCTTCTTTTCCAAATTCAGGATATTCAGTATCAACTTTCATCCATTGTGATGAGTCTGCCGGATGTCGCAACTTTCCATCAATAATTCTTTCATCTGCATGCCAAGTCAAGTGTCTTGAATCGGTCTCACTACGATACATGCGTCTAAATCTCGGAATTATAGGAAAATACCATAAGACTTTAGCAGGAGACAACTTTTTCTTATATCGAGGGGCACCACATTTAGGACACTCATTCAACGCTGCATACTCGTTTCGAAACAAAACGCAATCGTTTGGACATGCATGTATCTTATCATAGCTCATGCCAATAGAGGACAACATCTTTTTGGCTTCATACGTTCGATTGGGAAGAACATTATCCTCTGGTAGCATATCTTTCATAAGGGCTAATAACTCTGTGAAACTTTTATCCGACCATCCATTGTCCGCCTTTAAGTTGTACAACTTTAACACCGCAGACAATCTTGTGAATTTTGAACAACCATCATACAACGGTTTCTCTGCATCGCTTACCAACCTCTCAAACATTTTGGGACAATCCGCAAGATCTTCTTCAAGCGCTTCTTCAATCTCTTCGACTCGATCGCAATCGTATGTGTCTGTGCAATCGTCGTTTGAAGCATACTTCCTATTACAACTCGACCCAGCATTCCCGTTACTTTTCTCACCATGCATTGTCCAACATGTATAACTTCTATCAATTCCAAACCGTAGTAAATGGGATCCCAACTGTTTCCCGTCAACCTTATCCCCATAACAGCAACCCAAGCAAGGACACGGCATTCGAAGCGGGTCTTCGGAGTGCTTAACCGCAAACTCAACGAATTCCCATACCCCTTTCTCGTACTCTTTCGACAATCGGTTTGATCTCATCCATGTCTTATCCATGACTTAATTAAGCTAAACAAATGCTTCTTGGTTTCTCTATCAGGTACTAAGGAATTCTGTCAAGATAATAAATAGCTATCATCATAATAGAATACCTAATCAGAATACCCGATTTCTTAAAGAAGACATTACCTTATTTCAAGGTAATATAAGTCCACAAACCAAAAAATTGGTTGAGAGACACTAAATTGATATTAAATAGAACCATAAACAATAAACTATAAGCAGAAAATAACAAACTATAAGCAAGAAGAAAGGGATAGTAACCTGAATTAGACTTGATGTGGGAGATGGTAGGTTTGAATCGGCGTTGTACAAGTAGAAACCAGAGACTTCAAAGTAACTGTAAAATTAAACACACACACACACGATGCAGTTAAATACAAATATTATAAAAGTGAAGGAAGTATATGCAAACTGTAGCATATTCAACTATTTATTCAATACCATTATTAAGACCAAAAACTACCCTCTACAGAGGAATAAGAATATATTAGGATTCTAGTTCTACAAAACATTAGTTAGTGGTTGCATTTGTGAAAGCATTTATGAACTGCCTTCAAAATATATGGTTGTTGTGTCTCAATGTCTTCAAGTATTAATAAAAAGAGATAATACTAGTACTGCTAAGCCTCAAACTGAGACTTATCTATAATGAAACAGTGTGCAATTCTCATTAAAAAAACCCTATAAATAGTACCATAAAATATAATAGAAGTAGACAAATCTCACTTTCAATTTCAAAAAGTAAGAGTGGCTGAGCATAGATAGGATAAGGATGGCCACGGTTCAGTCAATAATATTTTATAAGAAGTTTAATTATCAAATACCACTAGGTGGAATAACTTAAACACGTACAGGAAGATGACTGACCAAAATTTATTAACTCAAATAAGTGCTTTTTATTTTATCAAATAAGTGATTTTTTAATAGTCACTAAATCACGAAAGTAACGAGAATTAACATATCTTTTCCATGCATGCATGCTTTGAATTAATAAGAATGTTATTCTATCGTTAATTTCAAAGGATACTATTAAATCTTAATAATCAATAAGATAGCACTCAAAATATCTTCACTAATTTGTCGGTGTCGTGTTGTATTTACACACAACATAACCTACAATCACTCAAATTATCTTCACTCTTTTATGAATATATTTCAACAAGAATCCAATTTCCAAACCAAATATAATCCGGGAATTTTCAAAAAAGAGTCATTAAAATGCAATCCTATCAATTACTATTTCTCTTCCCTAAATGCACCTGGACATGTTATAATATCATCAAGTGTAACAAGAAAATTAGTAAGTAAGCGTCCGGTTCATTCACCATAGATGCATGTTTCGGCATAACCGATCCGATTGTCATATTTCGGCATGATATCTCAACTTCACCACTCAATCGACACTAGTAAAAATAACTATAATGTTTCAGCTTAATTGAAAATGATTAAAACCTAAGCAGTATGAATAAGAAGTATGAAGAGAACACTAGAATACAGAATCCTCTCTCAGCATATTCAAAAACCTAAGCAGTATGAATAAGAAGCAGAAGAGAACACTAGAATACAGAATGATATGAACCAGATGATTCAATATGAATAAGAAGCAGAAGAGACAACATAGAAATTACCTAAAGGGATGCAGCAAACCAGAGGCGGAGGGAGAACGGAGAACGACACTGAAGCGGCGGAGACGACAATGCACTGAAGCGGCGGAGACGGCTGAAGGTCGTGGCAGGTCGTGGCGGAGGTCGTGGCGGAGGATTGAAATTGATTTAGGGAAGAAATTGATTTAGGGATTCTGTGTTATGTCGCGAAGGAGAAAGATACTGAGAAGCGCTTCTGAAATTAATTGGGGCAAGTTTAATTTGTTTTATTTTAAAACACCTACGAGGGCGCTTCTGAAAAGCGCTTTAGAAGGGCCACCTATGCCAGCGCTTTCTCTTAAAAAGCGCTTTTGTAACCCCCCCTTTAAGAGCGCTTTCAAAAGCGCTTTCATATCCCCCACTATAAGACCCCTATAAGAGCGCTTTTGAAAAGCGCTGTCATACCCCCCCCCCTTTAAGAGCGCTTTTAGAAAGCGCTTTCATAGCCCCCCCCCTATAAGAGCGCTTTTGAAAAGCGCTTTCATTACCCCCCCCCCTTTAAGAGCGCTTTTTTAGCGTGTTTTTTTATTTTGTTTTTGGTGCAACCTATAACAGCGCTTTTTACTAGAAGCGCTTTAGTAGGTGTGCTGCTAAAACTTAAATTTGGCGTAGTGGTTCACAACAAGTCACATAAATTCACGCATCAAAAACACATAACATCATAATCACACAAATGAAATGCGACTCTAACAAATGCACATGCATGTGGTACCCAGGGCTTCAGCCCCCATCGCCAATTGCCAGATAATAGAGGCATCAAAACAGGCATAAGCCTTCGTCGCTGTTTGCCAATCCAGGCCGTCGCTAAAACATGCAAATCATGAGACACTGATGAAATGCAACAAATCAAAAACATCGCAAAACAACGTCACGAGGCATACGCCTATATCACAAACACGTCGCCAAACATCATGACAAAGGCATTCGCCTACATCGCCAAAATATATCAATAATTATTGATAAACAATCGTCACCTTAAATCCTGCGCTTCTCAATAATTCACAAAAACTCATCGCAACATCGCAATATATCACACGACAACTCAAAAACATTAATTCATCACAAATAATTCACGCAAACATCGCCATACTTCACAAAACTCACAAAAACACGTCATGTCGCAACATCACCAAAAACACCGC